>NW_021144226.1:0-23400 GCF_004193775.1 Glycine soja
GGCTTTTCGTCTTACAAGAGTAAAAAAGAATGTTTATACGGATAACCACTCGGGTATTTCCGCCCTCAGCGTGACTCAAATGTCAGTATGACAGATCTGTGAGCGCGGAAGATGACGTAAATCTCCGCGTGTCAACAGGCTTGTCGGCGCGATTGATGAAGGGCGCAGAAGACGACTTAGTCTCTGCGTGCTATCAGCTTTTCGTCTTAGAGAGAGTAAAAAAGAAGTTTATACGGATGACCACTCGGGTATTTCCGCCCGTCAGCGTGACTCAAATGTCAGTATGACAGATCTTGTGAGCGCGGAAGATGACGTAAATCCCGTGTCAACAGGCTTGTCGGCCGCGATTGATGAAGGGCGCAGAAGAGACGTTAGTCTCTGCGTGCTATCAGGCTTTTCGTCTACGAAGCTAAAAAAATGTTTATACGGATAACACTCGCGTATTTCCGCCCGTCAGCGTGACTCAAATGTCAGTATGGCAGATCTTGTTAGCGCGGAAGATGACGTAATATCCGCGTGTCAACGGGCATTTCGGGCCGCGATTTAACGCTAAGGGCGCAGAAGACGACGTTAGTCTTTGCGTGCTATCAGGCTTTTCGTCTTACAGACAGCAAAAAAGAATGTGTATACCGATAACCACTCCGTTATTTCCGCCTATCAGCGTGACTCAAATGTCAGTATGACAGATCATGTGAGCGCGGAAGATGACATAAATCTCCGCGTGTCAACGGGCTTGTCGGCCGCGATTGACGAGGGCGCAAAAGACGACGTTAGTCTCTGCGTGCTATCAGGCTTTTCATCTTACAGACAGCAAAAAAGAATGTTTATACCGGATAACCACTCGGGTATTTCCGCCCATCAGCGTGACTCAAATGCGAGTATGACAGATCTTGTGAGCACGGAAGATGACGTAAATCTCCGCGTGTCAACGGGCTTGTCGGCCGCGATTGACGAAGGGCGCAAAAGACAACGCTTGTCTCTGCGTGCTATCAGGCTTTCGTCTTACAGGCAGCAAAAAAGAATGTTTATACGGATAACAACTCGGGTATTTCCGCCCGTCAGCGTGACTCAAATGTGAGTATGACAGATCTTGTGAGTGCGGAACATGACGTAAATCTCCGCTTGTCAACAGGCTTGTCGGCCGCGATTGACGAAGGGCGCAGAAGACGACGTTAGTCTCTGCGTGCTATCAGGCTTTTCTTCTTACAGACAGCAAAAAAGAATGTTTATACGGATAACCACTCGCGTATTTCCGCCCGTCAACGTGACTCAAATGTCAGTATGGCAGATCTTGTTAGCGCGGAAGATGACGTAAATCTCCGCGTGTCAACGGGCTTTTCGGCCGCCATTGAAGAAGGGCGCAGAAGACGACGTTAGTCTCTGCGTGCTATCAGGCTTTTCGTCTTACAGACAGCAAAAAAGAATGTTTATACGGATAACCACTCGCGTATTTCCGCCCGTCAACGTGACTCAAATGTCAGTATGGCAGATCTTGTTAGCGCGGAAGATGACGTAAATCTCCGCGTGTCAACGGGCTTTTCGGCCGCCATTGAAGAAGGGCGCAGAAGACGACGTTAGTCTCTGCGTGCTATCAGGCTTTTCGTCTTACAGACAGCAAAAAAGAATGTTTATATGGATAACCACTCGGGTATTTCCGCCCGTCAGCGTGACTCAAATGTGAGTATGACAGATCTTGTGAGTGCGGAACATGACGTAAATCTCCGCTTGTCAACAGGCTTGTCGGCCGCGATTGACGAAGGGCGCAAAAGACGACGTTAGTCTCTGCGTGCTATCAGGCTTTTCGTCTTATAGACCGCAAAAAAGAATGTTTATACAGATAGCCACTCGGATATTTCCCCCGTCAGCGTGACTCAAATGTCAGTATGACAGATCTTGTGAGCGCGGAAAATGACGTAAATCTCCGCGTGTCAACGGGCTTGTCGGCCGCGATTGACGAAGGGCGCAAAAGACAACGCTAGTCTCTGCGTGCTATCAGGCTTTTCGTCTTACAGGCAGCAAAAAAGAATGTTTATACGGATAACAACTCGGGTATTTCCGCCCGTCAGCGTGACTCAAATGTGAGTATGACAGATCTTGTGAGTGCGGAACATGACGTAAATCTTCGCGTGTCAACGGGCTTGTCGGCCGCGATTGACGAAGGGCGCAAAAGACGACGTTAGTCTCTGCGTGCTATCAGGCTTTTCGTCTTACAGGCAGCAAAAAAGAATGTTTATACGGATAACAACTCGGGTATTTCCGCCCGTCAGCGTGACTCAAATGTGAGTATGACAGATCTTGTGAGCGCGGAAAATGACGTAAATCTCCGCGTGTCAACGGGCTTGTCGGCCGCGATTGACGAAGGGCGCAAAAGACAACGCTAGTCTCTGCGTGCTATCAGGCTTTTCGTCTTACAGGCAGCAAAAAAGAATGTTTATACGGATAACAACTCGGGTATTTCCGCCCGTCAGCGTGACTCAAATGTGAGTATGACAGATCATGTGAGCGCGGAAGATGACGTAAATCTCCGTGTGTCAACGGGCTTGTCGTCCGCGATTGACGAAGGGCGCAAAAGAGGACGTTAGTCTTTGCGTGCTATCAGGCTTTTCGTCTTACAGACCACAAAAAAGAATGTTTATACAGATAACCACTCGGATATTTCCGCCCGTCAGCGTGACTCAAATGTGAGTATGACAGATCTTGTGAGCGCGGAAAATGACGTAAATCTCCGCGTGTCAACGGGCTTGTCGGCCGCGATTGACGAAGGGCGCAAAAGACAACGCTAGTCTCTGCGTGCTATCAGGCTTTTCGTCTTACAGGCAGCAAAAAAGAATGTTTATACGGATAACAACTCGGGTATTTCCGCCCGTCAGTGTGACTCAAATGTGAGTATGACAGATCTTGTGAGTGCGGAACATGACGTAAATCTTCGCGTGTCAACAGGCTTGTCGGCCGCGATTGACGAAGGGCACAGAAGACGACGTTAGTCTCTGCGTGCTATCAGGCTGTTCGTCTTACAGAGAGTAAAAAAGAATGTTTATACGGATAACCACTCGGGTATTTCCGTCCGTCAGCGTGCCTCAAATGTGAGTATGACAGATCTTGTGAGCGTGGAAGATGACGGACAGATCTTGTGAGTGCGGAAGATGATGTAAGTCTCTGCGTGTCAACGGGCTTGTCGGCTGCGATCGACGAAGGGCGCAGAAGACGACGTTAATCTCTGCGTGCTATCAGGCTTTTCGTCTTACAGAGAGCAAAAAAGAATGTTTTTACCGATAACAACTCGGGTATTTCCGCCCGTCAGCGTGACTCAAATGTGAGTATGACAGATCTTGTGAGTGCGGAACATGACGTAAATCTCCGCTTGTCAACAGGCTTGTCGGCCGCGATTGACGAAGGGCGCAGAAGACGACGTTAGTCACTGCGTGCTATCAGGCTTTTCGTCTTACAGACAGCTAAAAAGAATATTTATACGGATAACCACTCAAGTATTTCCGCCCGTCAGTGTGACTCAAATGACAGTATGGCAGATCTTGTTAGCGCGGAAGATGACGTAAATCTCCGCGTGTCAACAGGCTTTTCGGCTGCGATTGACGAAGGGCGCAGAAGACGACGTTAGTCTCTGCGTGCTATCAGGCTTTTCGTCTTACAGACCACAAAAAAGAATGTTTATATGGATAACCACTCGGGTATTTCCGCCCGTCAGCGTGACTCAAATGTGAGTATGACAGATCTTGTGAGCACGGAAGATGACGTAAATCTCCGCGTGTCAACGGGCTTGTCGGCCGCGATTGACGAAGGGCGCAAAAGACAACGCTAGTCTCTGCGTGCTATCAGGCTTTTCGTCTTACAGGCAGCAAAAAAGAATGTTTATACGGATAACAACTCGGGTATTTCCGCCCGTCAGCGTGACTCAAATGTGAGTATGACAGATCTTGTGAGTGCGGAACATGACGTAAATCTCCGCTTGTCAACAGGCTTGTCGGCCGCGATTGACGAAGGGCGCAGAAGACGACGTTAGTCTCTGCGTGCTATCAGGCTTTTCTTCTTACAGACAGCAAAAAAGAATGTTTTTACCGATAACCACTCGGGTATTTCCGCCCGTCAGCGTGACTCAAATGTGAGTATGACAGATCTTGTGAGCACGGAAGATGACGTAAATCTCCGCGTGTCAACGGGCTTGTCGGCCGCGATTGACGAAGGGCGCAAAAGACAACGCTAGTCTCTGCGTGCTATCAGGCTTTTCGTCTTACAGGCAGCAAAAAAGAATGTTTATACGGATAACAACTCGGGTATTTCCGCCCGTCAGCGTGACTCAAATGTGAGTATGACAGATCTTGTGAGTGCGGAACATGACGTAAATCTCCGCTTGTCAACAGGCTTGTCGGCCGCGATTGACGAAGGGCGCAGAAGACGACGTTAGTCTCTGCGTGCTATCAGGCTTTTCTTCTTACAGACAGCAAAAAAGAATGTTTATACGGATAACCACTCGCGTATTTCCGCCCGTCAGCGTGACTCAAATGTCAGTATGGCAGATCTTGTTAGCGCGGAAGATGACGTAAATCTCCGCGTGTCAACGGGCTTTTCGGCCGCCATTGAAGAAGGGCGCAGAAGACGACGTTAGTCTCTGCGTGCTATCAGGCTTTTCGTCTTACAGACAGCAAAAAAGAATGTTTATATGGATAACCACTCGGGTATTTCCGCCCGTCAGCGTGACTCAAATGTGAGTATGACAGATCATGTGAGCGCGGAAGATGACGTAAATCTCCGCTTGTCAACAGGCTTGTCGGCCGCGATTGACGAAGGGCGCAGAAGACGACGTTAGTCTCTGTGTGCTATCAGGCTTTTCGTCTTATAGACCGCAAAAAAGAATGTTTATACAGATAGCCACTCGGATATTTCCCCCCGTCAGCGTGACTCAAATGTGAGTATGACAGATCTTGTGAGCGCGGAAGATGACGTAAATCTTCGCGTGTCAACGGGCTTGTCGACCGCAATTGACGAAGGGCGCAGAAGACGACGTTAGTCTCTGCGTGCTATCAGGCTTTTCGTCTTACAGACCACAAAAAAGAATGTTTATACAGATAACCACTTGGATATTTCCGCCCGTCAGCGTGACTCAAATCTGAGTATGACAGATCTTGTGAGCACGGAAAATGACGTAAATCTCCGCGTGTCAACGGGCTTGTCGGCCGCGATTGACGAAGGGCGCAAAAGACAACGCTAGTCTCTGCGTGCTATCAGGCTTTTCGTCTTACAGGCAGCAAAAAAGAATGTTTATACGGATAACAACTCGGGTATTTCCGCCCGTCAGTGTGACTCAAATGTGAGTATGACAGATCTTGTGAGTGCGGAACATGACGTAAATCTTCGCGTGTCAACAGGCTTGTCGGCCGCGATTGACGAAGGGCACAGAAGACGACTTTAGTCTCTGCGTGCTATCAGGCTGTTCGTCTTACAAAGAGTAAAAAGAATGTTTATACGGATAACCACTCGGGTATTTCCGTCCGTCAGCGTGACTCAAATGTGAGTATGACAGATCTTGTGAGCGTGGAAGATGACGTAAATCTTCGCGTGTCAACAGGCTTGTCGACCGCGATTGACGAAGGGCGCAGAAGACGACGTTAGTCTCTGCGTGCTATCAGGCTTTTCGTCTTACAGACAACAAAAAAGAATGTTTATACAGATAACCAGTCGCGTATTTCCGCCCGTTAGCGTGACTCAAATGTCAATATGACAGATCTTGTGAGCGCGGAAGATGATGTAAGTCTCTGCGTGTCAACGGGCTTGTCGGCTGCGATCGACGAAGGGCGCAGAAGACGACGTTAATCTCTGCGTGCTATCAGGCTTTTCGTCTTACTGAGAGCAAAAAAGAATGTTTTTACCGATAACCACTCGGGTATTTCCGCCCGTCAGCGTGACTCAAATGTCAGTATGACAGATCTTGTGAGCGTGGAAGATGACGTAAATCTCTGGGTGTCAACGGGCTTGTCGGCCGCGATTGACGAAGGGCGCCGAAGACGACGTTAGTCACGGCGTGCTATCAGGCTTTTCGTCTTACAGACAGCTAAAAAGAATATTTATACGGATAACCACTTACGTATTTCCGCCCGTCAGTGTGACTCAAATGACAGTATGGCAGATCGTGTTAGCGCGGAAGATGACGTAAATCTCCGCGTGTCAACAGGCTTTTCGGCTGCGATTGACGAAGGGCGCAGAAGACGACGTTAGTCTCTGCGTGATATCAGGCTTTTCGTCTTACAGAGAGCAAAAAAGAATGTTTTTACCGATAACCACTCGGGTATTTCTGCCCGTCAGCGTGACACAAATGTCAGTATGACAGATCTTATGAGCGCGGAAGATGACGTAAATCTCCGCGTGTCAACGGGCTTGTCGGCCGCGATTGACGAAGGGCGCAAAAGACAACGCTAGTCTCTGCGTGCTATCAGGCTTTTCGTCTTACAGGCAGCAAAAAAGAATGTTTATACGGATAACAACTCGGGTATTTCCGCCCGTCAGCGTGACTCAAATGTGAGTATGACAGATCTTGTGAGTGCGGAACATGACGTAAATCTCCGCTTGTCAACAGGCTTGTCGGCCGCGATTGACGAAGGGCGCAGAAGACGACGTTAGTCTCTGCGTGGTATCAGGCTTTTCGTATTACAGAGAGCAAAAAAGAATGTTTTTACCGATAACCACTCGGGTATTTCCGCCCGTCAGCGTGACACAAATGTCAGTATGACAGATCTTGTGAGCGCGGAAGATGACGTAAATCTCTGGGTGTCAACGGGCCTTTCGGCCGCGATTGACGAAGGGCGCAGAAGACGACGTTAGTCTCTGCGTGATATCAGGCTTTTCGACTTACAGACAGCTAAAAAGAATGTTTATACGGATAACCACTCGCGTATTTCCGCCCGTCAGCGTGACTCAAATGTGAGTATGACAGATCATGTGAGCGCGGAAGATGACGTAAATCTCCGCGTGTCAATGGGCTTGTCGGCCGTGATTGACGAAGGGCGCAAAAGACGACGCTAGTCTCTGCGTGCTATCAGGCATGTCGTCTTACAGGCAGCAAAAAAGAATGTTTATACGAATAACCACTCGGGTATTTCCGCGTGTCAGCGTGACTCAAATGTGAGTATGACAGATCATGTGAGCGCGAAAGATGACGTAAATCTCCGCGTGTCAACGGGCTTGTCGGACGCAATTGACGAAGGGCACAGAAGACGACGTTAGTCTCTGCGTGCTATCAGGCTTTTCGTCTTACAGACAGCAAAAAAGAATGTTTATACGGATAACCACTCGGGTATTTCCGCCTGTCAGCGTCACTCAAATGTGAGTATGACAGATCTTGTGAGCGCGGAAGATGACGTAAATCTCCGCGTGTCAACGGGCTTGTCGGCCGCGATTGACGAAGGGCGCAAAGGACGACGGTAGTCTCTGCGTGCTATCAGGCTTTTCGTCTTACAGACTGCAAAAAAAAATGTTTATACGGATAACCACTCGCGTATTTCCGCCCGTCAGCGTGACTCAAATGTCAGTATGGCAGATCTTGTTAGCGCGGAAGATGACGTAAATCTCCGCGTGTCAACGGGCTTTTCGGCCGCGATTGACGAAGGGCGAAGAAGACGACGTTAGTCTCTGCGTGCTATCAGGCTTTTCGTCTTACAGTCAGCAAAAAAGAATGTTTATATGGATAACCACTCTGGTATTTCCGCCCGTCAGCGTGACTCAAATGTCAATATGACAGATCTTGTGAGCGCGGAAGATGACGTAAATCTCCGCGTGTCAACAAGTTTGTCGGTCGCGATTGACGAAGGGCGCCGAAGACGACGTTAGTCTCTGCGTGCTATCAGGCTTTTCGTTTTATAGACAGCAAAAAAGAATGTTTATACGGATAACCACTCGGGTATTTCCGCCTGTCAGCGTGACTCAAATGTCAGTATGACAGATCATGTGAGCGCGGAAGATGACGTAAATCTCTGGGTGTCAACGGGCTTGTCGGCCGCGATTGACGAAGGGCGCAGAAGACGACATTAGTTTCTGCGTGCTATCAGGCTTTTCGACTTACAGACAGCAAAAAAGAATGTTTATACGGATAACCACTCGGGTATTTCCGCCTGTCAGCGTGACACAAATGTGAGTATGGCAGATCATGTTAGCGTGGAAGATGACGTAAATCTCCGCGTGTCAACGGGCTTGTCGGCCGCGATTGACGAAGGGCGCAGAAGACGACGTTAGTCTATGCGTGCTATCAGGCTTTTCGTCTTACAGACAGCAAAAAAGAATGTTTATACGGATAACCACTCGGGTATTTCCGCATGTCAGCGTGACTCAAATGTGAGTATGACAGATCATGTGAGCGCGGAAGATGACGTAAATCTCCGCGTGTCAACGGGCTTGTCGGCCGCGATTGACGAAGGGCGCAAAAGACGACGCTAGTCTCTGCGTGCTATCAGGCATTTCGTCTTACAGGCAGCAAAAAAGAATGTTTATACGAATAACCACTCGGGTATTTCCGCCTGTCAGCGTGACTCAAATGTGAGTATGACAGATCATGTGAGCGCGGAAGATGACGTAAATCTCCGCGTGTCAACGGGCTTCTCGGACGCAATTGACGAAGGGCACAGAAGACGACATTAGTCTCTGCGTGCTATCAGGATTTTCGTCATACAGACAGCAAAAAAGAATGTTTATACGGATAACCACTCGGGTATTTCCGCCCGTCAGCGTGACTCAAATGACAGTATGACAGATCTTGTGAACGCGGAAGATGACGTAAATCTCCGCGTGTCAAAGGGCTTGTCGGCCGCGATTGAGGAAGGGCGCAGAAGAGGACGTTAGTCTCTGCGTGCTATCAGGCTTTTCGTCTTACAGACAGCAAAAAAGAATGTTTATACGGATAACCACTCGGGTATTTCCGCCTGTCAGCGTGACTCAAATGTGAGTATGACAGATCATGTGAGCGCGGAAGATGACGTAAATCTCTGGGTGTCAACGGGCTTGTCGGCCGCGATTGACGAAGGCGCAGAAGACGACGTTAGTCTCTGCGTGCTATCAGGCTTTTCGTCTTACAGACAGCTAAAAAGAATGTTTATAGGGATAACCACTCGCGTATTTCCGCCCGTCAGCGTGACTCAAATGTCAGTATGGCAGATCTTGTTAGCGCCGAAGATGACGTAAATCTCCGCGTGTCAACGGGCTTTTCGGCCGCGATTGATGAAGGGCGCAGAAGACGACGTTAGTCTCTGCGTGCTATCAGGCTTTTCGTCTTACAGACAGCAAAAAAGAATGTTTATATGGATAACCACTCGGGTATTTCCGCACATCACCGTGACTCAAATGTCAGTATGACAGATCTTGTGAGCGCGGAAGATGACGTAAATCTCTGGGTGTCAACGGGCTTGTCGGCCGCGATTGACGAAGGGCGCAGAAGACGACGTTAGTCTCTGCGTGCTATCAAGATTTTTCGTCTTACAGACAGCAAAAAAGAATGTTTATACGGATAACCACTCGGGTATTTCCGCCTGTCAGCGTGACACAAATGTGAGTATGGCAGATCATGTTAGCGCGGAAGATGACGTAAATCTCCGCGTGTCAACGGGCTTGTCGGCCGCGATTGACGAAGGGCGCAGAAGACGACGTTAGTCTATGCGTGCTATCAGGCTTTTCGTCTTACAGACAGCAAAAAAGAATGTTTATACGGATAACCACTCGGGTATTTCCGCATGTCAGCGTGACTCAAATGTGAGTATGACAGATCATGTGAGCGCGGAAGATGACGTAAATCTCCGCGTGTCAACGGGCTTGTCGGCCGCGATTGACGAAGGGCGCAAAAGAGGACGTTAGTCTCTGGGTGCTATCAGGCATTTCGTCTTATAGACCGCAAAAAAGAATGTTTATTCAGATAACCACTCGGATATTTCCGCCCGTCAGCGTGACTCAAATGTGAGTATGACAGATCTTGTGAGCGCGGAAGATGACGTAAATCTCCGCGTGTCAACGGGCTTGTCGGCCGCGATTGACGAAGGGCGCAGAAGATGACGTTAGTCTCTGCGTGATATCAGGCTTTTCGACTTACAGACAGCTAAAAAGAATGTTTATACGGATAACCACTCGCGCATTTCCGCCCGTCAGCGTGGCTCAAATGACAGTATGGCAGATCTTGTTAGCGCGGAAGATGACGTAAATCTCCGCGTTTCAATGGGCTTTTCGGCCGCGATTGACGAAGGGCGCAGAAGACGACGTTAGTCTATGCGTGCTATTAGGCTTTTCGTCTTACAGACAGCAAAAAAGAATGTTTATACGGATAACCACTCGGGTATTTCCGCATGTCAGCGTGACTCAAATGTGAGTATGACAGATCATGTGAGCATGGAAGATGACGTAAATCTCCGCGTTTCAACGGGCTTGTCGGTCGCGATTGACGAAGGGCGCAGAAGACGATGTTAGTCTCTGCGTTCTATCAAGCTTTATCGTCTTACAGACAGCAAAAAAGAATGTTTATACGGATAACCACTCGGGTATTTCCGCCTGTCAGCGTGACACAAATGTGAGTATGACAGATCATGTGAGCGCGGAAGATGACGTTAATCTCCGCGTGTCAACGGGCTTGTCGGCCGCGATTGATGAAGGGCGCAAAAGAGGACGTTAGTCTCTGGGTGCTATCAGGCATTTCGTCTTATAGACCGCAAAAAAGAATGTTTATTCAGATAACCACTCGGATATTTCCGCCCGTCAGCGTGACTCAAATGTGAGTATGACAGATCTTGTGAGCGCGGAAGATGACGTAAATCTCCGCGTGTCAACGGGCTTGTCGGCCGCGATTGACGAAGGGCGCAGAAGACGACGTTAGTCTCTGCGTGATATCAGGCTTTTCGACTTACAGACAGCTAAAAAGAATGTTTATACGGATAACCACTCGCGTATTTCCGCCCGTCAGCGTGACTCAAATGACAGTATGACAGATCATGTGAGCGCGGAAGATGACGTAAATCTCCGCGTGTCAACGGGCTTGTCGGTCGCGATTGACGAAGGGCGCAGAAGACGATGTTAGTCTCTGCGTTCTATCAAGCTTTATCGTCTTACAGACAGCAAAAAAGAATGTTTATACGGATAACCACTCGGGTATTTCCGCATGTCAGCGTGACTCAAATGTGAGTATGACAGATCATGTGAGCGCGGAAGATGACGTAAATCTCCGCGTGTCAACGGGCTTGTCGGCCGTGATTGACGAAGGGCGCAAAAGACGACGCTAGTCTCTGCGTGCTATCAGGCATTTCGTCTTACAGGCAGCAAAAAAGAATGTTTATACGAATAACCACTCGGGTATTTCCGCATGTCAGTGTGACTCAAATGTGAGTATGACAGATCATGTGAGCGTGGAAGATGACGTAAATCTCCGCGTGTCAACGGGCTTGTCGGCCGCGATTGACGAAGGGCGCAAAAGACGACGCTAGTCTCTGCGTGCTATCAGGCATTTCGTCTTACAGGCAACAAAAAAGAATGTTTATACGAATAACCACTCGGGTATTTCCGCCTGTCAGCGTGACTCAGATGTGAGTATGACAGATCATGTGAGCGCGAAAGATGACGTAAATCTCCGCGTGTCAACGGGCTTGTCGGCCGCGATTGACGAAGGGCGCAGAAGACGACGTTAATCTCTGCGTGATATCAGGCTTTTCGACTTACAGACAGCTAAAAAGAATGTTTATACGGATAACCACTCGCGTATTTTCGCCCGTCAGCGTGACTCAGATGACAGTATGACAGATCTTGTTAGAGCGGAAGATGACGTAAATCTCCGCGTTTCAACGGGCTTTTCGGCCGCGATTGACGAAGGGCGCAGAAGACGACGTTAGTCTCTGCGTGCTATCAGGCTTTTCGTCTTACAGACAGCAAAAAAGAATGTTTATACGGATAACCACTCGGGTATTTCCGCATGTCAGCGTGTCTCAAATGTGAGTATGACAGATCATGTGAGCGCGGAAGATGACGTAAATCTCTGGGTGTCAACGGGCTTGTCGGCCGCGATTGACGAAGGCGCAGAAGACGACGTTAGTCTCTGCGTGCTATCAGGCTTTTCGTCTTACAGACAGCTAAAAAGAATGTTTATAGGGATAACCACTCGCGTATTTCCGCCCGTCAGCGTGACTCAAATGTCAGTATGGCAGATCTTGTTAGCGCCGAAGATGACGTAAATCTCCGCGTGTCAACGGGCTTTTCGGCCGCGATTGATGAAGGGCACAGAAGACGACGTTAGTCTCTGCGTGCTATCAGGCTTTTCGTCTTACATACAGCAAAAAATAATGTTTATACGGATAACCACTCGGGTATTTCCGCCCGTCAGCGTGACTCAAATGTCAGTATGACAGATCTTGTGAGCGCGGAAGATGACGTAAATCTCCGCGTGTCAACGGGCTTGTCGGCCGCGATTGATGAAGGGCGCAGAAGACGACGTTAGTCTCTGCGTGCTATCAGGCTTTTCGTCTGACAGACAGCAAAAAAGAATGTTTATACGGATAACCACTCGGGTATTTCCGCATGTCAGCGTGACTCAAATGTGAGTATGACAGATCATGTGAGCGTGGAAGATGACGTAAATCTCCGCGTGTCAACGGGCTTGTCGGCCGCGATTGATGAAGGGCGCAGAAGACGACGTTATTCTCTGTGTGCTATCAGGCTTTTCGTCTTACAGATAGCAAAAAAGAATGTTTATACGGAAAACCACTCGGGTATTTCTGCCCGTCAGCGTGACTCAAATGTCAGTATGACAGATCTTGTGACCGCGGAAGATGACGTAAATCTCCGCGTGTCAACTGGCTTGTCGGCCGCGATTGACGAAGGGCACAGAAGACGACGTTAGTCTTTGTGTGCTACCAGGCTTTTCGTCTTACAAAGAGCAAAAAAGAATGTTTTTACCGAAAACCACTCGGGTATTTCCGCCCGTCAGCGTGACTCAAATGTCAGTATGACAGATCTTGTGAGCGTGGAAGATGACGTAAATCTCCGCGTGTCGACGGGCTTGTCGGCCGCGATTGATGAAGGGCGCAGAAGACGACGTTATTCTCTGTGTGCTATCAGGCTTTTCGTCTTACAGATAGCAAAAAAGAATGTTTATACGGAAAACCACTCGGGTATTTATGCCCGTCAGCGTGACTCAAATGTCAGTATGACAGATCTTGTGACCGCGGAAGATGACGTAAATCTCCGCGTGTCAACTGGCTTGTCGGCCGCGATTGACGAAGGGCACAGAAGACGACGTTAGTCTTTGTGTGCTACCAGGCTTTTCGTCTTACAAAGAGCAAAAAAGAATGTTTTTACCGAAAACCACTCGGGTATTTCTGCCCGTCAGCGTGACTCAAATGTCAGTATGACAGATCTTGTAAGCGCGGAAGATGACGTAAATCTCCGCGTGTCAACGGGCTTGTCGGCCGCGATTGACGAAGGGCGCAGAAGACGACGTTAATCTCTGTGTGCTATCAGGCTTTTCGTCAAACAGACATCAAAAAAGAATGTTTATACGGATAACCACTCAGCTATTTCCGCCCGTCAGCGGGACTCAAATGCCAGTATGACAGATCTTGTGACCGCGGAAGATGACGTAAATCTCCGCGTGTCAACTGGCTTGTCGGCCGCGATTGACGAAGGGCACAGAAGACGACGTTAGTCTTTGTGTGCTACCAGGCTTTTCGTCTTACAAAGAGCAAAAAAGAATGTTTTTACCGAAAACCACTCGCGTATTTCCGCTCGTCAGCGTGACTCAAATGTCAGTATGACAGATCTTGTGAGCGCGGAAGATGACGTAAATCTCCGCGTGTCAACGGGCTTGTCGGCCGCGATTGATGAAGGGCGCAGAAGACGACGTTAGTCTCTGCGTGCTATCAGGCTTTTCGTCTGACAGACAGCAAAAAAGAATGTTTATACGGATAACCACTCGGGTATTTCCGCCCGTCAGCGTGACTCAAATGTCAGTATGACAGATCTTGTGAGCGCGGAAGATGACGTAAATCTCCGCGTGTCAACAGGCTTGTCGGCCGCGATTGACGAAGGGCGCAGAAGACGACGTTATTCTCTATGTGCTATCAGGCTTTTCGTCTTACAGACAGCAAAAAAGAATGTTTATACGGAAAACCACTCGGGTATTTCTGCCCGTCAGGGTGACTCAAATGTCAGTATGATAGATCTTGTGAGCGCGGAAGATGACGTAAATCTCCGCGTGTCAACGGGCTTGTCGGCCGCGATTGATGAAGGGCGCAGAAGACGACGTTAGTCTCTGCGTGCTATCAGGCTTTTCGTCTGACAGACAGCAAAAAAGAATGTTTATACGGATAACCACTCGAGTATTTCCGCCCGTCAGCGTGACTCAAATGTCAGTATGACAGATCTTGTGAGCGCGGAAGATGACGTAAATCTCCGCGTGTCAACAGGCTTGTCGGCCGCGATTGACGAAGGGCGCAGAAGACGACGTTAGTCTCTGTGTGCTATCAGGCATTTCGTCTTACAGACAGCAAAAAAGAATGTTTATACGGATAACCACTCGTGTATTTCCACCCGTCAGCGTGACTCAAATGTCAGTATGACAGATCTTGTGAGCGCGGAAGATGACGTAAATCTCCGCGTGTCAACAGGCTTGTTGGCCGCGATTGACGAAGGGCGCAGAAGACGACGTTATTCTCTGTGTGCTATCAGGCTTTTCGTCTTACAGACAACAAAAAAGAATGTTTATACGGAAAACCACTCGGGTATTTCTGCCCGTCAGCGTGACTCAAATGTCAGTATGATAGATCTTGTGAGCGCGGAAGATGACGTAAATCTCCGCGTGTCAACTGGCTTGTCGGCCGCGATTGACGAAGGGCACAGAAGACGACGTTAGTCTTTGTGTGCTACCAGGCTTTTCGTCTTACAAAGAGCAAAAAAGAATGTTTTTACCGAAAACCACTCGCGTATTTCCGCTCGTCAGCGTGACTCAAATGTCAGTATGACAGATCTTGTGAGCGCGGAAGATGACGTAAATCTCCGCGTGTCAACGGGCTTGTCGGCCGCGATTGATGAAGGGCGCAGAAGACGACGTTAGTCTCTGCGTGCTATCAGGCTTTTCGTCTGACAGACAGCAAAAAAGAATGTTTATACGGATAACCACTCGGGTATTTCCGCCCGTCAGCGTGACTCAAATGTCAGTATGACAGATCTTGTGAGCGCGGAAGATGACGTAAATCTCCGCGTGTCAACAGGCTTGTCGGCCGCGATTGACGAAGGGCGCAGAAGACGACGTTATTCTCTGTGTGCTATCAGGCTTTTCGTCTTACAGACAACAAAAAAGAATGTTTATACGGAAAACCACTCGGGTATTTCTGCCCGTCAGCGTGACTCAAATGTCAGTATGATAGATCTTGTGAGCGCGGAAGATGACGTAAATCTCCGCGTGTCAACGGGCTTGTCGGCCGCGATTGATGAAGGGCGCAGAAGACGACGTTAGTCTCTGCGTGCTATCAGGCTTTTCGTCTGACAGACAGCAAAAAAGAATGTTTATACGGATAACCACTCGGGTATTTCCGCCCGTCAGCGTGACTCAAATGTCAGTATGACAGATCTTGTGAGCGCGGAAGATGACGTAAATCTCCGCGTGTCAACAGGCTTGTCGGCCGCGATTGACGAAGGGCGCAGAAGACGACGTTAGTCTCTGTGTGCTATCAGGCATTTCGTCTTACAGACAGCAAAAAAGAATGTTTATACGGATAACCACTCGTGTATTTCCACCCGTCAGCGTGACTCAAATGTCAGTATGACAGATCTTGTGAGCGCGGAAGATAACGTAAATCTCCGCTTGTCAACAGGCTTGTCGGCCGCGATTGACGAAGGGCGCAGAAGACGACGTTATTCTCTGTGTGCTATCAGGCTTTTCGTCTTACAGACAACAAAAAAGAATGTTTATACGGAAAACCAGTCGGGTATTTCTGCCCGTCAGCGTGACTCAAATGTCAGTATGATAGATCTTGTGAGCGCGGAAGATGACGTAAATCTCCGCGTGTCAACGGGCTTGTCGGCCGCGATTGACGAAGGGCGCAGAAGACGACGTTAATCTCTGCGTGCTATCAGGCATTTCGTCAAACAGACATCAAAAAAGAATGTTTATACGGATAACCACTCGGGTATTTCCGCCAGTCAGCGTGACTCAAATGTCAGTATGACAGATCTTGTGTGCCCGGAAGATGACGTAAATCTCCGCGTGTCAACGGGCTTGTCGGCCATGATTAACGAACGGCGCAGAAGATGACGTTAGTCTCTGCGTGCTATCAGGCTTTTCTTCAAACAGACATCAAAAAAGAATGTTTATACGGATAACCACTCGGGTATTTACGCTAGTCAGCGTGACTCAAATGTCAGTATCTGCGTGCTATCAGGCTTTTCGTCTTACAGACAGCAAAAACGAATGTTTATACGGATAACCACTCGTATTTCCGCCCGTCAGCGTGACTCAAATGTGAGTATGACAGATCTTGTGAGCGTGGAAGATGACGTAAATCTCCGGCTGTCAACGGGCTTGTCGGCCGCGATTGACAAAGGGCGCAGAAGAGAACGTTAGTCTCTGCGTGCTATCAGGCTTTTTGTCTTACACAGATCAAAAAATAATGCTTATACGGATAACCACTCGTGTATTTCCGCCCGTCAGCGTGACTCAAATGTGAGTATGACAGATCTTGTGAGCGCGGAAGATGACGTAAATCTCCGCGTGTCAATGGGCTTGTTGGCCGTGATTGACGAAGGGCGCAGAAGACGACGTTAGTCTTTCCGTGCTATCAGGCTTTTCGTCTTACAGACAGAAAAAAAGAATGTTTATACGGATAACCACTTTGGTATTTCCGCCCGTCAGCGTGACTCAAATGTGAGTATGACAGATCTTGTGAGCGCGGAAGATGACGTAAATCTCCGCGTGTCAACGGGGTTGTCGGCCGCGATTGACGAAGGGCGCAGATGACGACGTTAGTATCTGCGTGCTATCAGGCTTTTCGTCTTACAGACAGCAAAAACGAATGTTTATACGGATAACCACTCGTATTTCCGCCCGTCAGCGTGACTCAAATGTGAGTATGACAGATCTTGTGAGCGTGGAAGATGACGTAAATCTCCGGCTGTCAACGGGCTTGTCGGCCGCGATTGACGAAGGGCGCAGAAGACGACGTTAGTCTCTGCGTGCTATCAGGCTTTTTGTCTTACCCAGATCAAAAAGAATGCTTATACGGATAATTACTAGGGTATTTCCGCCCGTCAGCGTGACTCAAATGTGAGTATGACAAATCTTGTGAGCGCGGAAGATGACGTAAATCTACGCGTGTCAACGGGCTTGTCGGCCGTGATTGACGAAGGGCGCAGAAGACGACGTTAGTCTCTGCGTGCTATCAGGCTTTTCGTCTTATAGACATCAAAAAAGAATATTTGTACGGATAACCACTCGGGTATTTCCGCCCGTCAGCGTGACTCAAATCTGAGTATGACAGATCTTGTGAGCATAGAAGATGACGTAAATATCCGGGTGTCAACGGGGTTGTCAGCCGCGATTGACGAAGGGCGCAGAAGACGACGTTAGTCTCTGCGTGCTATCAGGCTTTTCGTCAAACAGACAACAAAAAAGAATGTTTATACGGATAACCACTCGGGTATTTCCGCCCGTCGGCGAGATTCAAATGTGAGTATGACAGATCTTGTGAGCGCGGAAGATGACGTAAATCTCCGCGTGTCAACGGACTTGTCGGCCGCGATTGACGAAGGGCGCAGAAGACGACGTTAGTCTCTGCGTGCAATCAGGCTTTTCGTCTTACAGACAGCAAAAACGAATGTTTATACGGATAACCACTCGTATTTCCGCCCGTCAGCGTGACTCAAATGTGAGTATGACATATCTTGTGAGCGCGGATGATGACGTAGATCTCCGGCTGTCAACGGGCTTGTCGGCTGCGATTGACGAAGGGCGCAGAAGAGAACGTTAGTCTCTGCGTGCTATCAGGCTTTTTGTCTTACACAAATCAAAAAATAATGCTTATACGGATAACCACTCGGGTATTTCCGCCCGTCAGCGTGACTCAAATCTGAGGATGACAGATCTTGTGAGCATAGAAGATGACGTAAATATCCGGGTGTCAACGGGCTTGTCGGCCGCGATTGACGAAGGGCGCAGAAGACGACTTTAGTCTCTGCGTGCTATCAGGCTTTTCGTCAAACAGACAATAAAAAAGAATGTTTATACGGATAACCACTCGGGTATTTCCGCCCGTGGGCGTGATTCAAATGTGAGTATGACAGATCTTGTGAGCGCGGAAGATGACGTAAATCTCCGCGTGTCAATGGGCTTGTCGGCCGCGATTGACGAAGGGCGCAGATGACGACGTTAGTATCTGCGTGCTATCAGGCTTTTCGTCTTACAGACAGCAAAAAAGAATGTTTATACGGATAACCACTCGGGTATTTCCGCCCGTCGGCGAGATTCAAATGTGAGTATGACAGATCTTGTGAGCGCGGAAGATGACGTAAATCTCCGCGTGTCTACGGACTTGTCGGCCGCGATTGACGAATGGCGCAGAAGACGACGTTAGTCTCTGCGTGCTATCAGGCTTTTCGTCTTACAGACAGCAAAAACGAATGTTTATACGGATAACCACTAGGGTATTTCCGCCCGTCAGCGTGACTCAAATGTGAGTATGACATATCTTGTGAGCGCGGATGATGACGTAAATCTCCGGCTGTCAACGGGCTTGTCGGCCGCGATTGACGATGGGCGCTGAAGAGAACGTTAGTCTCTGCGTGCTATCAGGCTTTTTGTCTTACAGAGATCAAAAAGAATGCTTATACGGATAACCACTAGGGTATTTCCGCCCGTCAGCGTGACTCAAATCTGAGTATGACAGATCTTGTGAGCGCAGAAGATGACGTAAATCTCCGCGTGTCAACGGGCTTGTCGGCCGCGATTGACGAAGGGCGCAGAAGACGACGTTAGTCTCTGCGTGCTATCAGGCTTTTCGTCTTACACTCATCAAAAAAGAATGTTTATACGGATAACCACTCGGGTATTTCCGCTCGTCAGCGTGACTCAAATGTTAGTATGACAGATCTTGTGAGCGCGGAAGATGACGTAAATCTTCGCGTGTCAACGGGCTTGTCGGCCGCGATTGACGAAGGGCGCAGAAGACGACGTTAGTCTCTGCGTGCTATCAGGCTTTTCGTCTTACAGACAGCAAAAAAGAATGTTTATACGGATAACCACTCGGGTATTTCCGCCCGTCAGCGTGACTCAAATGTCAGTATGACAGATCTTGTGAGCGCGGAAGATGACGTAAATCTCCGCGTGTCAACGGGCTTGTCGGCCGCGATTGACGAAGGGCGCAAAGAGGACGTTAGTCTCTGCGTGCTATCAGGCTTTTCGTCTTACAGACAGCAAAAAAGAATGTTTATACGGATAACCACTCGGGTATTTCCGCCCGTCAGCGTGACTCAAATGTCAGTATGACAGATCTTGTGAGCGCGGAAGATGACGTAAATCTCCGCATGTCAACGGGCTTGTCGGCCACGATTGACGAAGGGCGCAGAAGACGACGTTAGTCTCTGCGTGCGATCAGGCTTTTCGTCTTACAGACAGCAAAAAAGAATGTTTATACGGATAACCACTCGGCTATATCCGCCCGTCAGCGTGACTCAAATGTCAGTAAGACAAATCTTGTGAGCTTGGAAGATGACGTAAATCTCCAGCTGTCAACGGGCTTGTCGGCCGCGATTGACGAAGGGCACAGAAGACGACGTTAGTCTCTGCGTGCTATCAGGCTTTTTGTCTTACCGAGATCAAAAAGAATGCTTATACAGATAATTACTAGGGTATTTCCGCCCGTCAGCGTGACTCAAATGTGAGTATGACAAATCTTGTGAGCGCGGAAGATGACGTAAATCTACGCGTGTCAACGGGCTTGTCGGCCGTGATTGACGAAGGGCGCAGAAGACGACGTTAGTCTCTCCGTGCTATCAGGCTTTTCGTCTTACAGACATCAAAAAAGAATGTTTATACGGATAACCACTTGGGTATTTCCGCCCGGCAGCGTGACTCAAATGTGAGTATGACAGATCTTGTGAGCGCGGAAGATGACGTAAATCTCCGCGTGTCAACGGGCTTGTCGGCCGCGATTGACGAAGGGCGCAGAAGACGACGTTAGTCTCTGCGTGCTATCAGGCTTTTCGTCTTACAGACAGCAAAAAAGAATGTTTATACGGATAACCACTCGGGTATTTCCGCCCGTCAGCGTGACTCAAATGTCAGTATGACAGATCTTGTGTGCGCGGAAGATGACGTAAATCTGCGCGTGTAAACAGGCTTGTCGGCCGCGATTTACGAACGACGCCGAAGACGATGTTAGTCTTTGCGTACTATCAGGCTTTTCGTCTTACAGACAGCAAAAAAGAATGTTTATATGGATAACCACTCGGGTATTTCCTCCCGTCGGCGAGATTCAAATGTGAGTATGACAGATCTTGTGAGCGCGGAAGATGACGTAAATCTCCGCGTGTCTACGGACTTGTCGGCCGCGATTGACGAAGGGCGCAGAAGACGACGTTAGTCTCTGCGTGCTATCAGGCTTTTCGTCTTACAGACAGCAAAAACGAATGTTTATACGGATAACCACTCGTATTTCCGCCCGTCAGCGTGACTCAAATGTGAGTATGACATATCTTGTGAGCGCGGATGATGACGTAAATCTCCGGCTGTCAACGGGCTTGTCGGCCGCGATTGACGAAGGGCGCAGTAGAGAACGTTAGTCTCTGCGTGCTATCAGGCTTTTTGCCTTACACAAATCAAAAAATAATGCTTATACGGATAACCACTCGGGTATTTCCGCCCGTCAGCGTGACTCAAATCTGAGTATGACAGATCTTGTGAGCATAGAAGATGACGTAAATATCCGGGTGTCAACGGGCTTGTCGGCCGCGATTGACGAAGGGCGCAGAAGACGACGTTAGTCTTTGCGTGCTATCAGGCTTTTCGTCAAACAGACAACAAAAAAGAATGTTTATACGGATAACCACTCGGGTATTTCCGCCAGTCGGCGTGATTCAAATGTGAGTATGACAGATCTTGTGAGCGCGGAAGATGACGTAAATCTCCGCGTGTCAACGGGCTTGTCGGCCGCGATTGACGAAGGGCGCAGATGACGACGTTAGTATCTGCGTGCTATCAGGCTTTTCGTCTTACAGACAGCAAAAATGAATGTTTATACGGATAACCACTTGGGTATTTCCGCCCGTCAGCGTGACTCAAATGTGAGTATGACAAATCTTGTGAGCGCGGAAGATGACGTAAATCTACGCGTGTCAACGGGCTTGTCAGCCGTGATTGACGAAGGGCGCAGAAGACGACGTTAGTCTCTCCGTGCTATCAGGCTTTTCGTCAAATAGACATCAAAAAAGAATGTTTATACGGATAACCACTTGGGTATTTCCGCCCGGCAGCGTGACTCAAATGTGAGTATGACAGATCTTGTGAGCGCGGAAGATGACGTAAATCTCCGCGTGTCAACGGGCTTGTCGGCCGCGATTGACGAAGGGCGCAGAAGACGACGTTAGTCTCTGCGTGCTATCAGGCTTTTCGTCAAACAGACAGCAAAAAAGAATGTTTATAGGGATAACCACTCGGGTATTGCCGCTCGTCAGCGTGACTCAAATGTGAGTATGACAAATCTTGTGAGCGCGGAAGATGACGTAAATCTACGCGTGTCAACGGGCTTGTCGGCCGTGATTGACGAAGGGCGCAGAAGACGACGTTAGTCTCTCTGTGCTATCAGGCTTTTCGTCTTACGGACATCAAAAAAGAATGTTTATACGGATAACCACTTGGGTATTTCCGCCCGGCAGCGTGACTCAAATGTCAGTATGACAGCTCTTGTGAGCGCGGAAGATGACGTAAATCTCCGCGTGTCAACGGGCTTGTCGGCCGCGATTGACGAAGGGCGCAGAAGACGACGTTAGTCTCTGCGTGCGATCAGGCTTTTCGTCTTACAGACAGCAAAAACGAATGTTTATACGGATAACCACTCGTATTTCCGTCTGTCAGCGTGACTCAAATGTGAGTATGACAGATCTTGTGAGCGCGGAAGATGACGTAAATCTCCGGCTGTCAACGGGCTTGTCGGCCGCGATTGCCGAAGGGCACAGAAGACGACGTTAGTCTCTGCGTGCTATCAGGCTTTTTGTATTACAAAGATAAAAAAAGATAGCTTATACGGATAACCACTCGGGTTTTTCCGCCCGTCAGCGTGACTCAAATGTGAGTATGACAAATCTTGTTAGCGCGGAAGATGACGTAAATGTCCGCGTGTCAACGGGCTTGTCGGCCGCGATTGACGAAGGGCGCAGAAGACGACGTTAGTCTCTGCGTGCTATCAGGCTTTTCGTCTTACAGACAGCAAAAAAGAATGTTTATACGGATAACCACTCGGGTATTTCCGCCCGTCAGCGTGACTCAAATGTCAGTATGACAGATCTTGTGAGCGCGGAAGATGACGTAAATCTCCGCGTGTCAACGGGCTTGTCGGCCACGATTGACGAAGGGCGCAGAAGATGACGTTAGTCTCTGCGTGCGATCAGGCTTTTCGTCTTACAGACAGCAAAAAAGAATGTTTATACGGATAACCACTCGGCTATTTCCGCCCGTCAGCGTGACTCAAATGTCAGTAAGACAAATCTTGTGAGCGCGGAAGATGACGTAAATCTCCGACTGTCAACGGGCTTGTCGGCCGCGATTGACGAAGGGCACAGAAGACGACGTTAGTCTCTGCGTGCTATCAGGCTTTTTGTCTTACCGAGATCAAAAAGAATGCTTATACAGATAATTACTAGGGTATTTCCGCCCGTCAGCGTGACTCAAATGTGAGTATGACAAATCTTGTGAGCGCGGAAGATGACGTAAATCTACGCGTGTCAACGGGCTTGTCGGCCGTGATTGACGAAGGGCGCAGAAGACGACGTTAGTCTCTCCGTGCTATCAGGCTTTTCGTCTTACAGACATCAAAAAGAATGTTTATACGGATAACCACTTGGGTATTTCCGCCCGCAGCGTGACTCAAATGTCAGTATGACAGATCTTGTGAGCGCGGAAGATGACGTAAATCTCCGCGTGTCAACGGCTTTCGGCCGCGATGACGAAGGGCGCAGAAGACGACGTTAGTCTCTGCGTGCTATCAGGCTTTTCGTCAACAGACAGCAAAAAGAATGTTTATACGGATAACCACTCGGGTATTTCCGCCCGTCAGCGTGACTCAAATGTGAGTATGACAGATTTGTGAGCGCGGAAGATGACGTAAATCTCCGCGTGTCAACGGGCTTGTCGGCCGCGATTGACGAAGGGCGCCAGAAGACGACTTAGTCTCT
>NW_021144227.1:0-18155 GCF_004193775.1 Glycine soja
AATATATCGAACGCTCGAAATTGAAGTAGAAGCTCTGAGCAAATACAAACGACAATAACTTTTTACTCGGATGTCTGATTGAGTCCCGTAATATATCGAGAAGCTCAAAATTGAATATTGAAGCTTGAACAAATTCAAACGACAATAACTTTTTACTCGGATGTCCGATTGAGTCCCGTAATATATCGAACGCTCGAATTGAATGTAGAAGCTCTGAGCAAATTCAAATGACAATAACTTTTTACTCGGATGTCTGATTGAGTCCCTTAATATATCGAGACGCTCGGAATGGAATATCGAAGCTCGGAGCAAATTCAAACGACAATAACTTTTTACTCGGATGTCTGATTGAGTCCCGTAATATATTGAGACGCTCGAAATTGAATACCGAAGCTCTGAGAAAATTCAAACGACAATAACTTTTTACAAGGATGTCTGATTGAGTCCTGTAATATATCGAGACGCTCGAACTAGAATACCGAAGCTCTGAGCAAATTCAAACGACAATAACTTTTTACTAGGATGTCTGATTGAGTCCTGTAATATATCGAGACGCTCGAACTGAATACCGAAGCTCTGAGCAAATTCAAACGACAATAACTTTTTACTCGGATGTCTGATTGAGTCCCGTAATATATCGAGACGCTCGAAATGGAATACCGAAGCTCTGAGCAAATTCAAACGACAATAACTTTTACTCAGATGTCGGATTGAGTCCCGTAATATATCGAGACGCTCGAAATGGAATATTGAAGCTCTGAGCAAATTCAAACGACAATAACTTTTTACTCGGATGTCTTATTGAGCCCCGTAATAAATCGAGATGCTCGAAATTGATGTTGAAGCTCTGAGCAAATTCAAACGACAATAAATTTTTACTCGGATGTCCGATTGAGTCCCGTAATATATCGAGACGCTCGAAATGGAATACCGAAGCTCTGAGCAAATTCAAACGACAATAACTTTTTACTCTGATGTCCGATTGAGTCCCGTAATATATCGAACGCTCGAAATTGAATGTAGAAGCTCTAAGCAAATTCAAACGACAATAACTTTTACTCGGATGTCTGATAGAGTCCCGTAATATATCGAGATTCTCAAAATTGAATATTGAAGCTCTAAACAAATTCAAACGACAATAACTTTTTACTCGGATGTCCGATTGAGTCTCGTAATATATCGGAACGCTCGAAATGGAATACCGAAGCTCTGAACAAATTCAAACGACAATAACTTTTTACTCGGATGTCCGATTGAGTCCCGTAATATATCGGAACGCTAGAAATTGAATGTAGAACCTCTGAGCAAATTCAAACGACAATAACTTTTTATTCGGATGTCTGATTGAGTCCCGTAATATATCGGAACGCTCGTAATTGAATGTTCAAGCTCTGAGCAAATTCAAACGACAATAACTTTTTACTCGGATGTCTGATTGAGTCCCGTAATATATCGAGACGCTCGAAATTTAATACCGAAGCTCTGAGCAAATTCAAACGACAATAATTTTTTACTCGGATGTCTGATTGAGTCCCGTAATATATCGGAACGCTCGAAATTGAATGTAGAACCTCTGAGCAAATTCAAACGACAATAACTTTTTATTCGGATGTCTGATTTCAAACGACAATAACTTTTTACAAGGATGTCTGATTGAGTCCTGTAATATATCGAGATGCTCGAACTAGAATACCGAAGCTCTGAGCAAATTCAAACGACAATAACTTTTTACTCGGATGTCCGATTGAGTCCCGTAATATATCCGAACGCTCGAAATTGAATGTAGAAGCTCTAAGCAAATTCAAACGACAATAACTTTTTACTCGGATGTCTGATAGAGTCCCGTAATATATCGAGATTCTCAAAATTGAATATTGAAGCTCTAAACAAATTCAAACGACAATAACTTTTTACTCGGATGTCCGATTGAGTCCCGTAATATATCCGAACGCTCGAAATTGAATGTAGAAGCTCTGAGCAAATACAAACGACAATAACTTTTTACTCGGATGTCTGATTGAGTCCCGTAATATATCGAGAAGTTCAAAATTGAATATTGAAGCTCTGAACAAATTCAAACGACAATAACTTTTTACTCGGATGTCCGATTGAGTCCCGTAATATATCGGAACGCTCGAAATTGAATGTAGAAGCTCTGAGCAAATTCAAATGACAATAACTTTTTACTCGGATGTCCGATTGAGTCCCTTAATATATCGAGACGCTCGAAATGGAATATCGAAGCTCTGAGCAAATTCAAACGACAATAACTTTTTACTCGGATGTCTGATTGAGTCCTGTAATATATTGAGACGCTCGAAATTGAATACCGAAGCTCTGAGAAAATTCAAACGACAATAACTTTTTACAAGGATGTCTGATTGAGTCCTGTAATATATCGAGACGCTCGAACTAGAATACCGAAGCTCTGAGCAAATTCAAACGACAATAACTTTTTACAAGGATGTCCGATTGAGTCCCGTAATATATCCGAACGCTCGAAATTGAATGTAGAAGCTCTGAGCAAATACAAACGACAATAACTTTTTACTCGGATGTCTGATTGAGTCCCGTAATATATCGAGAAGCTCAAAATTGAATATTGAAGCTCTGAACAAATTCAAACGACAATAACTTTTTACTCGGATGTCCGATTGAGTCCCGTAATATATCGGAACGCTCGAAATTGAATGTAGAAGCTCTGAGCAAATTCAAATGACAATAACTTTTTACTCGGATGTCCGATTGAGTCCCTTAATATATCGAGACGCTCGAAATGGAATATCGAAGCTCTGAGCAAATTCAAACGACAATAACTTTTTACTCGGATGTCTGATTGAGTCCTGTAATATATTGAGACGCTCGAAATTGAATACCGAAGCTCTGAGAAAATTCAAACGACAATAACTTTTTACAAGGATGTCTGATTGAGTCCTGTAATATATCGAGACGCTCGAACTAGAATACCGTAGCTCTGAGCAAATTCAAACGACAATAACTTTTTACTAGGATGTCTGATTGAGTCCTGTAATATATCGAGACGCTCGAACTAGAATACCGAAGCTCTGAGCAAATTCAAACGACAATAACTTTTTACTCGGATGTCTGATTGAGTCCCGTAATATATCGAGACGCTCGAAATGGAATACCGAAGCTCTGAGCAAATTCAAACGACAATAACCTTTTCACTCAGATGTCGGATTGAGTCCCGTAATATATCGAGACGCTCGAAATGGAATACTGAAGCTCTGAGCAAATTCAAACGATAATAACTTTTTACTCGGATGTCTTATTGAGCCCCGTAATAAATCGAGATGCTCAAAATTGTATGTTGAAGCTCTGAACAAATTCAAACGACAATAAATTTTTACTCGGATGTCCGATTGAGTCCCGTAATATATCGAGACGCTCGAAATGGAATACCGAAGCTCTGAGCAAATTCAAACGACAATAACTTTTTACTCTGATGTCCGATTGAGTCCCGTAATATATCCGAACGCTCGAAATTGAATGTAGAAGCTCTAAGCAAATTCAAACGACAATAACCTTTTACTCGGATGTCTGATAGAGTCCCGTAATATATCGAGATTCTCAAAATTGAATATTGAAGCTCTAAACAAATTCAAACGACAATAACTTTTTACTCGGATGTCCGATTGAGTCTCGTAATATATCGGAACGCTCGAAATGGAATACCGAAGCTCTGAACAAATTCAAACGACAATAACTTTTTACTCGGATGTCCGATTGAGTCCCGTAATATATCGAGAAGCTCAAAATTGAATATTGAAGCTCTGAACAAATTCAAACGACAATAACTTTTTACTCGGATGTCCGATTGAGTCCCGTAATATATCGGAACGCTCGAAATTGAATGTAGAAGCTCTGAGCAAATTCAAATGACAATAACTTTTTACTCGGATGTCTGATTGAGTCCCTTAATATATCGAGACGCTCGAAATGGAATATCGAAGCTCTGAGCAAATTCAAACGACAATAACTTTTTACTCGGATGTCTGATTGAGTCCTGTAATATATTGAGACGCTCGAAATTGAATACCGAAGCTCTGAGAAATTTCAAACGACAATAACTTTTTACAAGGATGTCTGATTGAGTCCTGTAATATATCGAGACGCTCGAACTAGAATACCGAAGCTCTGAGCAAATTCAAACAACAATAACTTTTTACTCGGATGTCCGATTGAGTCCCGTAATATATCCGAACGCTCGAAATTGAATGTAGAAGCTCTAAGCAAATTCAAACGACAATAACTTTTTACTCGGATGTCTGATAGAGTCCCGTAATATATCGAGATTCTCAAAATTGAATATTGAAGCTCTAAACAAATTCAAACGAAAATAACTTTTTACTCGGATGTCCGATTGAGTCCCGTAATATATCCGAACGCTCGAAATTGAATGTAGAAGCTCTGAGCAAATACAAACGACAATAACTTTTTACTCGGATGTCTGATTGCGTCCCGTAATATATCGAGAAGCTCAAAATTGAATATTGAAGCTCTGAACAAATTCAAACGACAATAACTTTCTACTCGGATGTCCGATTGAGTTCCGTAATATATCGGAACGCTCGAAATCGAATGTAGAAGCTCTGAGCAAATTCAAATGACTATAACTTTTTACTCGGATGTCCGATTGAGTCCCTAAATATATCGAGAAGCTCAAAATTGAATATTGAAGCTCTGAACAAATTCAAACGACAATAACTTTTTACTCGGATGTCCGATTGAGTCCCGAAATATATCGAGATTCTCAAAATTGAATATTGAAGCTCTAAACAAATTCAAATGACAATAACTTTTTACTCGGATGTCCGATTGAGTCCCGTAATATATCGGAACGCTCGAAATTGAATGTAGAAGCTCTGAGCAAATTTAAACGACGATAACCTTTTACTCGGATGTCTGATTGAGTCCCGTAATAAATCGAGATGCTCAAAATTGTATGTTGAAGCTCTGAACAAATTCAAACGACAATTACTTTTTACTCGGATGTCCAATTGAGTCCCGTAATATATCGAAATGCTCGAAATTGTATGTTGAAGCTCTGAGCACATTAAAACGACAACAAGTTTTTACTCGTATGTTCGATTGAGTCCCGTAATATATCGAAACGCTCGAAATGGAATACCGAAACTATGAGCAAATTCAAACGACAATAACTATTTACTCGGATGTCTGATTGAGTCCCGTAATATATCGAGATGCTCAAAATTGAATGTTGAAGCTCTGAACAAATTCAAACGACAATAACTTTTTACTCGGATGTCCGATTGAGTCCCTTAATATATCGAGACTCTCGAAATGGAATACCGAAGCTCTGAGCAAATTCAAACGACAATAACCTTTTACAAGGATGTCTGATTGAGTCCTGTAATATATCGAGATGCTCAAACTAGAATACCGAAGCTCTGAGCAAATTCAAACGACAATAACTTTTTACTAGGATGTCTGATTGAGTCCTGTAATATATCGAGATGCTCGAACTAGAATACCGAAGCTCTGAGCAAATTCAAACGACAATAACTTTTTACTCGGATGTCTGATTGAGTCCCGTAATATATCCGAACGCTCGAAATTGAATGTTGAAGCTCTCAGCAAATTCAAACGACAATAACTATTTACTCGGATTTTCGATTGAGTCCCGTAATATATCGAAACGCTTGAAATAGAATGTTGAAGCTCTGAGCAAATTCGAACGACATTAAATTTTTACTCGGATGTCGGAGTGAGTCCCGTAATATATCGAGACGCTCGAAATGGAATACCGAAGCTCTGAGCAAATTCAAACGACAAAAACTTTTTACTCGGATGTCTGATTGAGTCCCGTAATATATCCGAACGATCGAAATTGAATGTTGAAGCTCTGAGCAAATTCAAACGACAATTACTTTTTACTCGGATGTCTGATTGAGTCCCGTAATATATTGAGACGCTCGAAATTGAATACCGAAGCTCTGAGAAAATTCAAACGACAATAACTTTTTACAAGGATGTCTGATTTTGTCCTGTATTATATCGAGACGCTCGAACTAGAATACCGAAGCTCTGAGCAAATTCAAACGACAATAACTTTTTACTAGGATGTCTGATTGAGTCCCGTAATATATCGAGACGCTCGAAATGGAATACCGAAGCTCTGAGCAAATTCAAACGACAATAACTTTTTACTCGGATGTCTGATTGAGTCCCGTAATATATCCGAACGCTCGAAATTGAATGTAGAAGCTCTGAGCAAATTCAAACGACAATAACCTTTTTACTCGGATGTCCGATTGAGTCCCGTAATATATCGAGACGCTCGAAATGGAATACCGAAGCTCTGAGCAAATTCAAACGACAATAACTTTTTACTCGGATGTCCGATTGAGTCCCGTAATATATCGGAACGCTCGAAATGGAATACCGAAGCTCTGAACAAATTCAAACGACAATAACTTTTTACTCGGATGTCCGATTGAGTCCCGTAATATATCGAGAAGCTCAAAATTGAATATTGAAGCTCTGAACAAATTCAAACGACAATAACTTTTTACTCGGATGTCCGATTGAGTCCCGTAATATATCGGAACGCTCGAAATTGAATGTAGAAGCTCTGAGCAAATTCAAATGACAATAACTTTTTACTCGGATGTCCGATTGAGTCCCTTAATATATCGAGACGCTCGAACTGGAATATCGAAGCTCTGAGCAAATTCAAACGACAATAACTTTTTACTCGGATGTCTGATTGAGTCCTGTAATATATTGAGACGCTCGAAATTGAATACCGAAGCTCTGAGAAATTTCAAACGACAATAACTTTTTACAAGGATGTCTGATTGAGTCCTGTAATATATCGAGACGCTCGAACTAGAATACCGAAGCTCTGAGCAAATTCAAACGACAATAACTTTTTACTCGGATGTCCGATTGAGTCCCGTAATATATCCGAACGCTCGAAATTGAATGTAGAAGCTCTAAGCAAATTCAAACGACAATAACTTTTTACTCGGATGTCTGATAGAGTCCCGTAATATATCGAGATTCTCAAAATTGAATATTGAAGCTCTAAACAAATTCAAACGACAATAACTTTTTACTCGGATGTCCGATTGAGTCCCGTAATATATCCGAACGCTCGAAATTGAATGTAGAAGCTCTGAGCAAATACAAACGACAATAACTTTTTACTCGGATGTCTGATTGAGTCCCGTAATATATCGAGAAGCTCAAAATGGAATATTGAAGCTCTGAACAAATTCAAACGACAATAACTTTTTACTCGGATGTCCGATTGAGTTCCGTAATATATCGGGACGCTCGAAATTGAATGTAGAAGCTCTGAGCAAATTCAAATGACAATAACTTTTTACTCGGATGTCCGATTGAGTCCCTAAATATATCGAGAAGCTCAAAATTGAATATTGAAGCTCTGAACAAATTCAAACGACAATAACTTTTTACTCGGATGTCCGATTGAGTCCCGAAATATATCGAGATTCTCAAAATTGAATATTGAAGCTCTAAACAAATTCAAACGACAATAACTTTTTACTCGGATGTCCGATTGAGTCCCGTAATATATCGAAACGCTCGAAATTGAATGTAGAAGCTCTGAGCAAATTTAAACGACGATAACCTTTTACTCGGATGTCTGATTGAGTCCCGTAATAAATCGAGATGCTCAAAATTGTATGTTGAAGCTCTGAACAAATTCAAACGACAATTACTTTTTACTCGGATGTCCAATTGAGTCCCGTAATATATCGAAATGCTCGAAATTGTATGTTGAAGCTCTGAGCACATTAAAACGACAACAAGTTTTTACTCGTATGTTCGATTGAGTCCCGTAATATATCGAAACGCTCGAAATGGAATACCGAAACTATGAGCAAATTCAAACGACAATAACTATTTACTCGGATGTCTGATTGAGTCCCGTAATATATCGAGATTCTCAAAATTGAATGTTGAAGCTCTGAACAAATTCAAACGACAATAACTTTTTACTCGGATGTCCGATTGAGTCCCTTAATATATCGAGACTCTCGAAATGGAATACCGAAGCTCTGAGAAATTCAAACGACAATAACCTTTTACAAGGATGTCTGATTGAGTCCTGTAATATATCGAGACGCTCGAACTAGAATACCGAAGCTCTGAGCAAATTCAAACGACAATAACTTTTTACTAGGATGTCTGATTGAGTCCTGTAATATATCGAGACGCTCGAACTAGAATACCGAAGCTCTGAGCAAATTCAAACGACAATAACTTTTTACTCGGATGTCTGATTGAGTCCCGTAATATATCCGAACGCTCGAAATTGAATGTTGAAGCTCTCAGCAAATTCAAACGACAATAACTTTTTACTCGGATTTTCGATTGAGTCCCGTAATATATCGAAACGCTTGAAATAGAATGTTGAAGCTCTGAGCAAATTCGAACGACATTAAATTTTTACTCGGATGTCTGAGTGAGTCCCGTAATATATCGAGACGCTCGAAATGGAATACCGAAGCTCTGAGCAAATTCAAACGACAAAAACTTTTTACTCGGATGTCTGATTGAGTCCCGTAATATATCCGAACGATCGAAATTGAATGTTGAAGCTCTGAGCAAATTCAAACGACAATTACTTTTTACTCGGATGTCTGATTGAGTCCCGTAATATATTGAGACGCTCGAAATTGAATACCGAAGCTCTGAGAAAATTCAAACGACAATAACTTTTTACAAGGATGTCTGATTGAGTCCTGTATTATATCGAGACGCTCGAACTAGAATACCGAAGCTCTGAGCAAATTCAAACGACAATAACTTTTTACTAGGATGTCTGATTGAGTCCCGTAATATATCGAGACGCTCGAAATGGAATACCGAAGCTCTAAGCAAATTCAAACGACAATAACCTTTTACTAGGATGTCTGATTGAGTCCCGTAATATATCCGAACGCTCGAAATTGAATGTAGAAGCTCTGAGCAAATTCAAACGACAATAACCTTTTTACTCGGATGTCCGATTGAGTCCCGTAATATATCGAGACGCTCGAAATGGAATACCGTTGCTCTGAGCAAATTCAAACGACAATAACCTTTTACAAGGATGTCTGATTGAGTCCTGTAATATATCGAGACGCTCGAACTAGAATACCGAAGCTCTGAGCAAATTCAAACGACAATAACTTTTTACTAGGATGTCTGATTGAGTCCTGTAATATATCGAGACGCTCGAACTAGAATACCGAAGCTCTGAGCAAATTCAAACGACAATAACCTTTTCGCTCAGATGTCGGATTGAGTCCCGTAATATATCGAGACGCTCGAAATGGAATACTGAAGCTCTGAGCAAATTCAAACGATAATAACTCTTTACTCAGATGTCTTATTGAGTTCCGTAATAAATCGAGATGCTCAAAATTGTATGTTGAAGCTCTGAACAAATTCAAACGACAATAACTTTTTACTCGGATGTCCGATTGAGTCCCGTAATATATCGAGACGCTCGAAATGGAATACCGAAGCTCTGAGCAAATTCAAACGACAATAACTTTTTACTCGGATGTCCGATTGAGACCCGTAATATATCCGAACGCTCGAAATTGAATGTAGAAGCTCTAAGCAAATTCAAACGACAATAACTTTTTACTCGGATGTCTGATAGAGTCCCGTAATATATCGAGATTCTCAAAATTGAATATTGAAGCTCTAAACAAATTCAAACGACAATAACTTTTTACTCGGATGTCCGATTGAGTCCCGTAATATATCGAAACGCTCGGAATGGAATACCGAAACTCTGAGCAAATTCAAACGACAATAACTTTTTACTCGGATGTCTGATTGAGTCCCGTAATATATCGAGATGCTCAAAATTGAATGTTGAAGCTCTGAACAAATTCAAACGACAATAACTTTTTACTCGGATGTCCGATTAAGTCCCTTAATATATCGAGACTCTCGAAATGGAATACCGAAGCTCTGAGCAAATTCAAACGACAATAACCTTTTACTAGGATGTCCGATTGAGTCCCGTAATATATCCGAACGCTCGAAATTGAATGTAGAAGCTCTGAGCAAATTCAAACGACAATAACCTTTTTACTCGGATGTCGGATTGAGTCCCGTAATATATCGAGACGCTCTAAATGGAATACCGAAGCTCTGAGCAAATTTAAACGACAATAACTTTTTACTCGGATGTCTGATTGAGTCCCGTAATATATCGAGACGCTCGAAATTGAATACCGAAGCTCTGAGCAAATTCAAACGACAATAAATTTTTACTAGTATGTCTGATTGAGTCCTGTAATATATCGAGACGCTCGAACTAGAATACCGAAGCTCTGAGCAAATTCAAACGACAATAACTTTTTACTCGGATGTCTGATTTAGTCCCGTAATATATCGAGACGCTCGAAATGGAATACCGAAGCTCTGAGCAAATTCAAACGACAATAACCTTTTCACTCAGATGTCGGATTGAGTCCCGTAATATATCGAGACGCTCGAAATGGAATACTGAAGCTCTGAGCAAATTCAAACGATAATAACTTTTTACTCGGATGTCTTATTGAGTCCCGTAATAAATCGAGATGCTCAAAATTGTATGTTGAAGCTCTGAACAAATTCAAACGACAATAACTTTTTACTCGGATGTCCGATTGAGTCCCGTAATATATCGAGACGCTCGAAATGGAATACCGAAGCTCTGAGAAAATTCAAACGACAATAACTTTTTACTCGGATGTCCGATTGAGTCTCGTAATATATCCGAACGCTTGAAATTGAATGTAGAAGCTCTAAGCAAATTCAAACGACAATAACTTTTTACTCGGATGTCTGATAGAGTCCCGTAATATATCGAGATTCTCAAAATTGAATATTGAAGCTCTAAACAAATTCAAACGACAATAACTTTTTACTCGGATGTCCGATTGAGTCCTGTAATATATCGGAACGCTCGAAATTGAATGTAGAAGCTCTGAGCAAATTTAAACGACGATAACCTTTTACTCGGATGTCTGATTGAGTCCCGTAATAAATCGAGATGCTAAAAATTGTATGTTGAAGCTCTGAACAAATCCAAACGACAATTACTTTTTACTCGGATGTCCGATTGAGTCCCGTAATATATCGAAACGCTCGAAATTGTGTGTTGAAGCTCTGAGCACATTAAAACGACAACAAGTTTTTACTCGTATGTTCGATTGAGTCCCGTAATATATCGAAACGCTCGAAATGGAATACCGAAACTCTGAGCAAATTCAAACGACAATAACTTTTTACTCGGATGTTTGATTGAGTCCCGTAATATATCGAGATGCTCAAAATTGAATGTTGAAGCTCTGAACAAATTCAAACGACAATAACTTTTTACTCGGATGTCCGATTGAGTCCCGTAATATATCGAAACACTCGAAATTGTATGTTGAAGCTCTGAGCACATTAAAACGACAACAAGTTTTTACTCGTATGTTCGATTGAGTCCCGTAATATATCGAAACGCTCGAAATGGAATACCGAAACTCTGAGCAAATTCAAACGACAATAACTTTTTACTCGGATGTCTGATTGAGTCCCGTAATATATCGAGATGCTCAAAATTGAATGTTGAAGCTCTGAACAAATTCAAACGACAATAACTTTTTACTCGGATGTCCGATTGAGTCCCTTAATATATCGAGACTCTCGGAATGGAATACCGAAGCTCTGAGCAAATTCAAACGACAATAACCTTTTACTAGGATGTCCGATTGAGTCCCGTAATATATCCGAACGCTCGAAATTGAATGTAGAAGCTCTGAGCAAATTCAAACGACAATAACCTTTTTACTCGGATGTCGGATTGAGTCCCGTAATATATCGAGACGCTCGAAATGGAATACCGAAGCTCTGAGCAAATTTAAACGACAATAACTTTTTACTCGGATGTCTGATTGAGTCCCGTAATATATCGAGACTCTCGAAATTGAATACCGAAGCTCTGAGCAAATTCAAACGACAATAAGTTTTTACTAGTATGTCTGATTGAGTCCTGTATTATATCGAGACGCTCGAAATAGAATACCGAAGCTCTGAGCAAATTCAAACGACAATAACTTTTTACTCGGATGTCTGATTGAGTCCCGTAATATATCGAGACGCTCGAAATGGAATACCGAAGCTCTGAGCAAATTCAAACGACAATAACCTTTTACTAGGATGTCTGATTGAGTCCCGTAATATATCCGAACGCTCGAAATTGAATGTAGAAGCTCTGAGCAAATTCAAACGACAATAACCTTTTTACTCGGATGTCGGATTGAGTCGCGTAATATATCGACACGCTCGAAATGGAATACCGAAGCTCTGAGCAAATTTAAACGACAATAACTTTTTACTCGGATGTCTGATTGAGTCCCGTAATATATCGAGATGCTCGAAATGGAATACCGAAGCTCTGAGCAAATTCAAACGACAAAAACTTTTTACTCGGATGTCTGATTGAGTCCCGTAATATATTGAGACGCTCGAAATTGAATACCGAAGCTCTGAAAAAATTCAAACGACAATAACTTTTTACAAGGATGTCTGATTGAGTCCTGTATTATATCGAGACGCTCGAGCTAGAATACCGAAGCTCTGAGAAAATTCAAATGACAATAACTTTTTACTTGGATGTCTGATTGAGTCCTGTAATATATCGAGACGCTCGAACTAGAATACCGAAGCTCTGAGCAAATTCAAACGACAATAACCTTTTCACTCAGATGTCGGATTGAGTCCCGTAATATATCGAGACGCTCGAAATGGAATACCGAAGATCTGAGCAAATTCAAACGACAATAACCTTTTCACTCAGATGTCGGATTGAGTCCCGTAATATATCGAGACGCTCGAAATGGAATACCGAAGCTCTGAGCAAATTCAAACGACAATGACTTTTTACTCGGATGTCTGATTGAGTCTCGTAATATATCGAGACGCTCGAAATGGAATACCGAAGCTCTGAGCAAATTCAAACGACAATGACTTTTTACTCGGATGTCTGATTGAGTCTCGTAATATATCGAGACGCTCGAAATGGAATACCGAAGCTCTGAGCAAATTCAAACGACAATAACTTTTTACTCGGATGTCCGATTGAGTCCCGTAATATATCCGAACGCTCGAAATTGAATGTAGAAGCTCTGAGCAAATACAAACGACAATAACTTTTTACTCGGATGTCTGATTGAGTCCCGTAATATATCGAGAAGCTCAAAATTGAATATTGAAGCTCTGAACAAATTCAAACGACAATAACTTTTTACTCGGATGTCCGATTGAGTCCCGTAATATATCGGAACGCTCGAAATTGAATGTAGAAGCTCTGAGCAAATTCAAATGACAATAACTATTTACTCGGATGTCCGATTGAGTCCCTTAATATATCGAGACGCTCGAAATGGAATATCGAAGCTCTGAGCAAATTCAAACGACAATAACTTTTTACTCGGATGTCTGATTGAGTCCTGTAATATATGGAGACGCTCGAAATTGAATACCGAAGCTCTGTGAAAATTCAAACGACAATAACTTTTTACAAGGATGTCTGATTGAGTCCTATAATATATCGAGACGCTCGAACTAGAATACCGAAGCTCTGAGCAAATTCAAACGACAATAACTTTTTACTCGGATGTCTGATTGAGTCCCGTAATATATCGAGACGCTCGAAATGGAATACCGAAGCTCTGAGCAAATTCAAACGACAATAACCTTTTCACTCAGATGTCGGATTGAGTCCCGTAATATATCGAGACGCTCGAAATGGAATACTGAAGCTCTGAGCAAATTCAAACGATAATAACTTTTTACTCGGATGTCTTATTGAGTCCCGTAATAAATCGAGATGCTCAAAATTGTATGTTGAAGCTCTGAACAAATTCAAACGACAATAACTTTTTACTCGGATTTCCGATTGAGTCCCGTAATATATCGAGACGCTCGAAATGGAATACCGAAGCTCTGAGCAAATTCAAACGACAATAACTTTTTACTCGGATGTCCGATTGAGTCCCGTAATATATCCGAATGCTCGAAATTGAATGTAGAAGCTCTAAGCAAATTCAAACGACAATAACTTTTTACTCGGATGTCTGATAGAGTCCCGTAATATATCGAGATTCTCAAAATTGAATATTGAAGCTGTAAACAAATTCAAACGACAATAACTTTTTACTCGGATGTCCGATTGAGTCCCGTAATATATCGGAACGCTCGAAATGGAATACCGAAGCTCTGAACAAATTCAAACAACAATAACTTTTTACTCGGATGTCCGATTGAGTCTCGTAATATATCCGAACGCTCGCAATTGAATGTAGAAGCTCTAAGCAAATTCAAACGACAATAACTTTTTACTCGGATGTCTGATAGAGTCCCGTAATATATCGAGATTGTCAAAATTGAATATTGAAGCTCTAAACAAATTCAAACGACAATAACATTTTACTCGGATGTCCGATTGAGTCCCGTAATACATCGGAACGCTCGAAATTGAATGTAGAAGCTCTGAGCAAATTTAAACGACGATAACCTTTTACTCGGATGTCTGATTGAGTCCCGTAATAAATCGAGATGCTCAAAATTGTATGTTGAAGTTCTGAACAAATTCAAACGACAATTACTTTTTACTTGGATGTCCGATTGAGTCCCGTAATATATTGAAATGCTCGAAATTGTATGTTGAAGCTCTGAGCACATTAAAACGACAACAAGTTTTTACTCGTATGTTCGATTGAGTCCCGTAATATATCGAAACGCTCGAAATGGAATACCGAAACTATGAGCAAATTCAAACGACAATAACTATTTACTCGGATGTCTGATTGAGTCCCGTAATATATCGAGATTCTCAAAATTGAATATTGAAGCTCTAAACAAATTCAAATGACAATAACTTTTTACTCGGATGTCCGATTGAGTCCCGTAATATATCGGAACGCTCGAAATTGAATGTAGAAGCTCTGAGCAAATTTAAACGACGATAACCTTTTACTCGGATGTCTGATTGAGTCCCGTAATAAATCGAGATGCTCAAAATTGTATGTTGAAGCTCTGAACAAATTCAAACGACAATTACTTTTTACTCGGATGTCCAATTGAGTCCCGTAATATATCGAAATGCTCGAAATTGTATGTTGAAGCTCTGAGCACATTAAAACGACAACAAGTTTTTACTCGTATGTTCGATTGAGTCCCGTAATATATCGAAACGCTCGAAATGGAATACCGAAACTATGAGCAAATTCAAACGACAATAACTTTTTACTCGGATGTCCGATTGAGTCCCTTAATATATCGAGACGCTCGAAATGGAATACCGAAGCTCTGAGCAAATTCAAACGACAATAACTTTTTACTCGGATGTCCGATTGAGTCCCGTAATATATCCGAACGCTCGAAATTGAATGTTGAAGCTCTGGGCAAATTCAAACGACAACATGTTTCTACTCGTATGTTCGATTGACTCCCGTAATATATCGAAAAGCTCGAAATTGAATACCGAAGCTCTGAGCAAATTCAAACGACAATAACGTTTTACTCAGTTTTTTGATTGAGTCCCGTAATATATCGAGATGCTCAAAATTGAATGTTGAAGCTCTGAACAAATTCAAACGACAATAACTTTTTATTCGGATGTCCGATTGACTCCCGTAATATATCGAGAAGCTCAAAATTGAATATTGAAGCTCTGAACAAATTCAAACGACAATAACTTTTTACTCGGATGTCCGATTGAGTCCCGTAATATATCGGAACGCTCGAAATTGAATGTTGAAGCTCTGAGCAAATTCGAATGACATTAAATTTTTACTCGGATGTCTGAGTGAGTCCCGTAATATATCGAGACGCTCGAAATGGAATACCGAAGCTCTGAGCAAATTCAAACGACAAAAACTTTTTAGTCGGATGTCTGATTGAGTCCCGTAATATATCCGAACGCTCGAAATGCAATACCGAAGCTCTGAGCAAATTCAAACGACAATAACTTTTTACTCGGATGTCCGATTGAGTCCCGTAATATATCCGAACGCTCGAAATGGAATACCGAAGCTCTGAGCAAATTCAAACGACAATAACGTTTTACTCAGTTGTTTGATTGAGTCCCGTAATATATCGAGATGCTCAAAATTGAATGTTGAAGCTCTGAACAAATTCAAACGACAATAACTTTTTACTCGGATGTCCGATTGAGTCCCGTAATATATACGAACGCTCGAAATTGAATGTAGAAGCTCTGAACAAATTCAAACGACAATAACCTTTTTACTCGGATGTCGGATTGAGTCCCGTAATATATCGAGACGCTCGAAATGGAATACCGAAGCTCTGAGCAAATTTAAACGACAATAACATTTTACTCGGATGTCTGATTGAGTCCCGTAATATATCGAGACGCTCGAAATTGAATACCGAAGCTCTGAGCAAATTCAAACGACAATAACTTTTTACTAGGATGTCTGATTGAGTCCTGTAATATATCGAGACGCTCGAAATAGAATACCGAAGCTCTCAGCAAATTCAAACGACAATAACTTTTTACTCGGATGTCTGATTGAGTCCCGTAATATATCGAGACGCTCGAAATGGAATACCGAAGCTCTGAGCAAATTCAAACGAGAATAACTTTTTACTCGGATGTCTGATTGAGTCTAGTAATATATCCGAACGCTCGGAATTGAATGTTGAAGCTCTGAGCAAATTCAAACGACAACATGTTTCTACTCGTATGTTCGATTGACTCCCGTAATATATCGAAACGCTCGAAATTGAATGTTGAAGCTCTGAGCAAATTCGAACGATATTAAATTTTTACTCGGATGTTTGAGTGAGTCCCGTAATATATCGAGACGCTCGAAATGGAATACCGAAGCTCTGAGCAAATTCAAACAACAAAAACCTTTTACTCGGATTTCTGATTGAGTCCCGTAATATATCGAGACGCTCGAAATGGAATACCGAAGCTCTGAGCAAATTCAAACGACAATAACTTTTTACTCGGATGTCCGATTGAGTCCCGTAATATATCGAGACGCTCGAAATGGAATACCGAAGCTCTGAGCAAATTCAAACGACAATAACTTTTTACTCGGATGTCCGATTGAGTCCCGTAATATATCCGAACGCTCGAAATTGAATGTAGAAGCTCTGAGCAAATACAAACGACAATAACTTTTTACTCGGATGTCTGATTGAGTCCCGTAATATATCGAGAAGCTCAAAATTGAATATTGAAGCTCTGAACAAATTCAAACGACAATAACTTTTTATTCGGATGTCTGATTGAGTCCCGTAATATATCGGAACGCTCGAAATTGAATGTTGAAGCTCTGAGCAAATTCAAACGACAATAACTTTTTACTCGGATGTCTGATTGAGTCCTGTAATATATGGAGACGCTCGAAATTGAATACCGAAGCTCTGTGAAAATTCAAACGACAGTAACTTTTTACAAGGATGTCTGATTGAGTCCTGTAATATATCGAGACACTCGAACTAGAATACCGAAGCTCTGAGCAAATTCAAACGACAATAACTTTTTACTCGGATGTCTGATTGAGTCCCGTAATATATCGAGACGCTCGAAATGGAATACCGAAGCTCTGAGCAAATTCAAACGACAATAACCTTTTCACTCAGATGTCGGATTGAGTCCCGTAATATATCGAGACGCTCGAAATGGAATACTAAAGCTCTGAGCAAATTCAAACGATAATAACTTTTTACTCGGATGTCTTATTGAGTCCCGTAATAAATCGAGATGCTCAAAATTGTATGTTGAAGCTCTGAACAAATTCAAACGACAATAACTTTTTACTCGGATGTCCGATTGAGTCCCGTAATATATCCGAACGCTCGAAATGGAATACCGAAGCTCTGAGCAAATTCAAACGACAATAACTTTTTACTCGGTTGTTTGATTGAGTCCCGTAATATATCGAGATGCTCAAAATTGAATGTTGAAGCTCTGAACAAATTCAAATGACAATAACTTTTTACTCGGATGTCCGATTGAGTCCCGTAATATATCGAGACGCTCGAAATGGAATACCGAAGCTCTGAGCAAATTCAAACGACAATAACTTTTTACTCGGATGTCTGATTGAGTCCCGTAATATATC
>NW_021144228.1:0-14466 GCF_004193775.1 Glycine soja
GAGCTATGTTTCATGATTGCCTAAGTGCGGACCCTCATGGCAATCCTCCATTCTCCCCCTTTTTTCGGAGCCCCATGAATGTTATTGCCTAGCGCTGTTCATGTGTCCTCCACCTTCAAGTTTGGAGCTATGTTTCATGATTGCCTAAGTGCGGACCCTCAAGGCAATCCTCATTCTCCCCCTTTTTTCGGAGCCCCATGAATGTTATTGCCTAGCGCTGTTCATGTGTCCTCCACCTTCGAGTTTGGAGCTATGTTTCATGATTGCCTAAGTGCGGACCTCAAGGCAATCCACCATTCTCCCCTTTTTTCGGAGCCCCATGAATGTTATTGCCTAGCGCTGTTCATGTGTCCTCCACCTTCGAGTTTGGAGCTATGTTTCATGATTTGCCTAAGTGCGGACCTCAAGGCAATCCACCATTCTCCCCCTTTTTTCGGAGCCCCATGAATGTTATTGCCTAGCGTGTTCATGTGTCCTCCACTTCGAGTTTGGAGCTATGTTTCATGATTGCCTAAGTGCGGACCTCAGGCAATCCTCCATTCTCCCCCTTTTTCGGAGCCCCATGAATGTTATTGCCTAGCGCTGTTCATGTGTCCTCCACCTTCGAGTTTGGAGCTATGTTTCATGATTGCCTAAGTGCGGACCCTCAAGGCAATCCTCCATTCTCCCCCTTTTTTCGGAGCCCCATGAATGTTATTGCCTAGCGCTGTTCATTGTGTCCTCCACCTTCGAGTTTGGAGCTATGTTTCATGATTGCTAAGTGCGGACCCTCAAGGCAATCCTCCATTCTCCCCCCTTTTTTCGGAGCCCCATGAATGTTATTGCCTAGCGCTGTTCATGTGTCCTCCACCTTCGAGTTTGGAGCTATGTTTCATGATTGCCTAAGTGCGACCCTCAAGGCAATCCACCATTCTCCCCCTTTTTTCGGAGCCCCATGAATGTTATTGCCTAGCGCTGTTCATGTGTCCTCCACCTTCGAGTTTGGAGCTATGTTTCATGATTGCCTAAGTGCGGACCCTCAAGGCAATCCTCCATTCTCCCCCTTTTTTCGGAGCCCCATGAATGTTATTGCCTAGCGCTGTTCATGTGTCCTCCACCTTCGAGTTTGGAGCTATGTTTCATGATTGCCTAAGTGCGGACCCTCAAGGCAATCCTCCATTCTCCCCCTTTTTTCGGAGCCCCATGAATGTTATTGCCTAGCGCTGTTCATGTGTCCTCCACCTTCGAGTTTGGAGCTATGTTTCATGATTGCCTAAGTGCGGACCCTCAAGGCAATCCTCCATTCTCCCCCTTTTTCGGAGCCCCATGAATGTTATTGCCTAGCGCTGTTCATGTGTCCTCCACCTTCGAGTTTGGAGCTATGTTTCATGATTGCCTAAGTGCGGACCCTCAAGGCAATCCTCCATTCTCCCCCTTTTTTCGGAGCCCAATGAATGTTATTGCCTAGCGCTGTTCATGTGTCCTCCACCTTCGAGTTTGGAGCTATGTTTCATGATTGCCTAAGTGCGGACCCTCAAGGCAATCCTCCATTCTCCCCCTTTTTCGGAGCCCCATGAATGTTATTGCCTAGCGCTGTTCATGTGTCCTCCACCTTCGAGTTTGGAGCTATGTTTCTGGATTTCCTAAGTGCGGACCCTCAAGGCAATCCTCCATTCTCCCCCTTTTTTTCGGAGCCCCATGAATGTTATTGCCTAGCGCTGTTCATGTGTCCTCCACCTTCGAGTTTGGAGCTATGTTTCATGATTGCCTAAGTGCGGACCCTCAAGGCAATCCTCCATTCTCCCCCTTTTTTCGGAACCCATGAATGTTATTGCCTAGCGCTGTTCATGTGTCCTCCACCTTCTAGTTTGGAGCTATGTTTCATGATTGCCTAAGTGCGGACCCTCAAGGCAATCCACCATTCTCCCCCTTTTTCGGAGCCCCATGAATGTTATTGCCTAGCGCTGTTCATGTGTCCTCCACCTTCGAGTTTGGAGCTATGTTTCATGATTGCCTAAGTGCGGACCCTCAAGGCAATCCTCCATTCTCCCCCTTTTTTCGGAGCCCATGAATGTTATTGCCTAGCGCTGTTCATGTGTCCTCCACCTTCGAGTTTGGAGCTATGTTTCATGATTGCCTAAGTGCGGACCTCAAGGCAATCCTCCATTCTCCCCCTTTTTTCGGAGCCCCATGAATGTTATTGCCTAGCGCTGTTCATGTGTCCTCCACCTTCGAGTTTGGAGCTATGTTTCATGATTGCCTAAGTGCGGACCCTCAAGGCAATCCTCCATTCTCCCCCTTTTTTCGGAGCCCCATGAATGTTATTGCCTAGCGCTGTTCATGTGTCCTCCACCTTCGAGTTTGGAGCTATGTTTCATGATTGCCTAAGTGCGGACCCTCAAGGCAATCCACCATTCTCCCCCTTTTTTCGGAGCCCCATGAATGTTATTGCCTAGCGCTGTTCATGTGTCCTCCACCTTCGAGTTTGGAGCTATGTTTCATGATTGCCTAAGTGCGGACCCTCAAGGCAATCCACCATTCTCCCCCTTTTTCGGAGCCCCATGAATGTTATTGCCTAGCGCTGTTCATGTGTCCTCCACCTTCGAGTTTGGAGCTATGTTTCATGATTGCCTAAGTGCGGACCCTCAAGGCAATCCTCCATTCTCCCCCTTTTTTCGGAGCCCCATGAATGTTATTGCCTAGCGCTGTTCATGTGTCCTCCACCTTCGAGTTTGGAGCTATGTTTCATGATTGCCTAAGTGCGGACCCTCAAGGCAATCCTCCATTCTCCCCCTTTTTCGGAGCCCCATGAATGTTATTGCCTAGCGCTGTTCATGTGTCCTCCACCTTCGAGTTTGGAGCTATGTTTCATGATTGCCTAAGTGCGGACCCTCAAGGCAATCCTCCATTCTCCCCCTTTTTCGGAGCCCCATGAATGTTATTGCCTAGCGCTGTTCATGTGTCCTCCACCTTCGAGTTTGGAGCTATGTTTCATGATTGCCTAAGTGCGGACCCTCAAGGCAATCCTCCATTCTCCCCCTTTTTTCGGAGCCCCATGAATGTTATTGCCTAGCGCTGTTCATGTGTCCTCCACCTTCGAGTTTGGAGCTATGTTTCATGATTGCCTAAGTGCGGACCCTCAAGGCAATCCCCATTCTCCCCCTTTTTCGGAGCCCCATGAATGTTATTGCCTAGCGCTGTTCATGTGTCCTCCACCTTCGAGTTTGGAGCTATGTTTCATGATTGCCTAAGTGCGGACCCTCAAGGCAATCCACCATTCTCCCCCTTTTTCGGAGCCCCATGAATGTTATTGCCTAGCGCTGTTCATGTGTCCTCCACCTTCGAGTTTGGAGCTGTGTTTCATGATTGCCTAAGTGCGGACCTCAAGGCAATCCTCCATTCTCCCCCTTTTTTCGGAGCCCCATGAATGTTATTGCCTAGCGCTGTTCATGTGTCCTCCACCTTCGAGTTTGGAGCTATGTTTCATGATTGCCTAAGTGCGGACCCTCAAGGCAATCCTCCATTCTCCCCCTTTTTCGGAGCCCCATGAATGTTATTGCCTAGCGCTGTTCATGTGTCCTCCACCTTCGAGTTTGGAGCTATGTTTCATGATTGCCTAAGTGCGGACCCTCAAGGCAATCCTCCATTCTCCCCCTTTTTTCGGAGCCCCATGAATGTTATTGCCTAGCGCTGTTCATGTGTCCTCCACCTTCGAGTTTGGAGCTATGTTTCATGATTGCCTAAGTGCGGACCCTCAAGGCAATCCTCCATTCTCCCCCTTTTTCGGAGCCCATGAATGTTATTGCCTAGCGCTGTTCATGTGTCCTCCACCTTCGAGTTTGGAGCTATGTTTCATGATTGCCTAAGTGCGGACCCTCAAGGCAATCCTCCATTCTCCCCCTTTTTCGGAGCCCCATGAATGTTATTGCCTAGCGCTGTTCATGTGTCCTCCACCTTCGAGTTTGGAGCTATGTTTCATGATTGCCTAAGTGCGGACCCTCAAGGCAATCCTCCATTCTCCCCCTTTTTCGGAGCCCCATGAATGTTATTGCCTAGCGCTGTTCATGTGTCCTCCACCTTCGAGTTTGGAGCTATGTTTCATGATTGCCTAAGTGCGGACCCTCAAGTGCAATCCTCCATTCTCCCCCTTTTTCGGAGCCCCATGAATGTTATTGCCTAGCGCTGTTCATGTGTCCTCCACCTTCGAGTTTGGAGCTATGTTTCATGATTGCCTAAGTGCGGACCCTCAAGGCAATCCTCCATTCTCCCCCTTTTTTCGGAGCCCCATGAATGTTATTGCCTAGCGCTGTTCATGTGTCCTCCACCTTCGAGTTTGGAGCTATGTTTCATGATTGCCTAAGTGCGGACCCTCAAGGCAATCCTCCATTCTCCCCCTTTTTCGGAGCCCCATGAATGTTATTGCCTAGCGCTGTTCATGTGTCCTCCACCTTCGAGTTTGGAGCTATGTTTCATGATTGCCTAAGTGCGGACCCTCAAGGCAATCCTCCATTCTCCCCCTTTTTCGGAGCCCCATGAATGTTATTGCCTAGCGCTGTTCATGTGTCCTCCACCTTCGAGTTTGGAGCTATGTTTCATGATTGCCTAAGTGCGGACCCTCAAGGCAATCCTCCATTCTCCCCCTTTTTTCGGAGCCCCATGAATGTTATTGCCTAGCGCTGTTCATGTGTCCTCCACCTTCGAGTTTGGAGCTATGTTTCATGATTGCCTAAGTGCGGACCCTCAAGGCAATCCTCCATTCTCCCCCTTTTTCGGAGCCCCATGAATGTTATTGCCTAGCGCTGTTCATGTGTCCTCCACCTTCGAGTTTGGAGCTATGTTTCATGATTGCCTAAGTGCGGACACTCAAGGCAATCCACCATTCTCCCCCTTTTTCGGAGCCCCATGAATGTTATTGCCTAGCGCTGTTCATGTGTCCTCCACCTTCGAGTTTGGAGCTATGTTTCATGATTGCCTAAGTGCGGACCCTCAAGGCAATCCACCATTCTCCCCCTTTTTCGGAGCCCCATGAATGTTATTGCCTAGCGCTGTTCATGTGTCCTCCACCTTCGAGTTTGGAGCTATGTTTCATGATTGCCTAAGTGCGGACCCTCAAGGCAATCCCCATTCTCCCCCTTTTTTCGGAGCCCCATGAATGTTATTGCCTAGCGCTGTTCATGTGTCCTCCACCTTCGAGTTTGGAGCTATGTTTCATGATTGCCTAAGTGCGGACCCTCAAGGCAATCCACCATTCTCCCCCTTTTTCGGAGCCCCATGAATGTTATTGCCTAGCGCTGTTCATGTGTCCTCCACCTTCGAGTTTGGAGCTATGTTTCATGATTGCCTAAGTGCGGACACTCAAGGCAATCCACCATTCTCCCCCTTTTTCGGAGCCCCATGAATGTTATTGCCTAGCGCTGTTCATGTGTCTCCACCTTCGAGTTTGGAGCTATGTTTCATGATTGCCTAAGTGCGGACCCTCAAGGCAATCCTCCATTCTCCCCCTTTTTTCGGAGCCCCATGAATGTTATTGCCTAGCACTGTTCATGTGTCCTCCACCTTCAAGTTTGGAGCTATGTTTCATGATTGCCTAAGTGTGGACCCTCAACGCAATCCTCCATTCTCCCCCTTTTTTCGGAGCCCCATGAATTTTATTGCCTAGCGCTGTTCATTTGTCCTCCACCTTCGAGTTTGGAGCTATGTTTCATGATTGCCTAAGTGCGGACCCTCAAGGCAATCCTCCATTCTCCCCCTTTTTTCGGAGCCCCATGAAGATTATTGCCTAGCGCTGTTCATGGGTGCTCCACCTTCGAGTTTGGAGCTATGTTTCATGATTGCCTAAGTGCGGACCCTCAAGGCAATCCTCCATTCTCCCCCTTTTTTCGGAGCCCCATGAATGTTATTGCCTAGCGCTGTTCATGTGTCCTCCACCTTCGAGTTTGGAGCTATGTTTCATGATTGCCTAAGTGCGGACCCTCAAGGCAATCCTCCATTCTCCCCCTTTTTTCGGAGCCCCATGAATTTTATTGCCTAGCGCTGTTCATGTGTCCTCCACCTTCGAGTTTGGAGCTATGTTTCATGATTGCCTAAGTGCGGACCCTCAAGGCAATCCTCCATTCTCCCCCTTTTTTCGGAGCCCCATGAATTTTATTGCCTAGCGCTGTTCATTTGTCCTCCACCTTCGAGTTTGGAGCTATGTTTCATGATTGCCTAAGTGCGGACCCTCAAGGCAATCCTCCATTCTCCCCCATTTTTTCGGAGCCCCATGAATGTTATTGCCTAGCGCTGTTCATGTGTCCTCCACCTTCGAGTTTGGAGCTATGTTTCATGATTGCCTAAGTGCGGACCCTCAAGGCAATCCTCCATTCTCCCCCTTTTTTCGGAGCCCCATGAATGTTATTGCCTAGCGCTGTTCATGTGTCCTCCACCTTCGAGTTTGGAGCTATGTTTCATGATTGCCTAAGTGCGGACCCTCAAGGCAATCCTCCATTCTCCCCCTTTTTTCGGAGCCCCATGAATGTTATTGCCTAGCGCTGTTCATGTGTCCTCCACCTTCGAGTTTGGAGCTATGTTTCATGATTGCCTAAGTGCGGACCCTCAAGGCAATCCTCCATTCTCCCCCTTTTTTCGGAGCCCCATGAATTTTATTGCCTAGCGCTGTTCATTTGTCCTCCACCTTCGAGTTTGGAGCTATGTTTCATGATTGCCTAAGTGCGGACCCTCAAGGCAATCCTCCATTCTCCCCCTTTTTTCGGAGCCCCATGAATGTTATTGCCTAGCGCTGTTCATGTGTCCTCCACCTTCGAGTTTGGAGCTATGTTTCATGATTGCCTAAGTGCGGACCCTCAAGGCAATCCACCATTCTCCCCCTTTTTTCGGAGCCCCATGAATGTTATTGCCTAGCGCTGTTCATGTGTCCTCCACCTTCGAGTTTGGAGCTATGTTTCATGATTGCCTAAGTGCGGACCCTCAAGGCAAACCTCCATCCTCCCCCTTTTTTCGGAGCCCTATGAATATTATTGCCTAGCACTGTTCATGTGTCCTCCACCTTCAAGTTTGGAGCTATGTTTCATGATTGCCTAAGTGTGGACCCTCAACGCAATCCTCCATTTTCCCCCTTTTTTCGGAGCCCCATGAATTTTATTGCCTAGCGCTGTTCATTTGTCCTCCACCTTCGAGTTTGGAGCTATGTTTCATGATTGCCTAAGTGCAGACCCTCAAGGCAATCCTCCATTCTCCCCCTTTTTTCGGAGCCCCATGAATTTTATTGCCTAGCGCTGTTCATTTGTCCTCCACCTTCGAGTTTGATGCTATGTTTCATGATAGCCTAAGTGCGAACACTCAAGGCAATCCTCCATTCTCCCCCCATTTTTCGGAGCCCCATGAATGTTATTGCCTAGCGCTGTTAATGTGTTCTCCACCTTCGAGTTTGGAGCTATGCTTCAGGATTGCCTAAGTGCGGACCCTCAAGGCAATCCTCCATTCTCCCCCTTTTTTCGGAGCCCCATGAATTTTATTGCCTAGCGCTGTTCATTTGTCCTCCACCTTCGAGTTTGATGCTATGTTTCATGATAGCCTAAGTGCGAACACTCAAGGCAATCCTCCATTCTCCCCCTATTTTTCGGAGCCCCATGAATGTTATTGCCTAGCGCTGTTAATGTGTTCTCCACCTTCGAGTTTGGAGCTATGCTTCAGGATTGCCTAAGTGCGGACCCTCAAGGCAATCCTCCATTCTCCCCCTTTTTTCGGAGCCCCATGAATTTTATTGCCTAGCGCTGTTCATTTGTCCTCCACCTTCGAGTTTGGAGCTAATTTTCATGATTGCGTAAGTGCGGACCCTCAAGGCAATCCTCCATTCTCCCCCTTTTTCAGAGCCCCATGAATGTTATTGCCTAGCGCTGTTCATGTGTCCTCCACCTTCGAGTTTGGAGCTATGTTTCATGATTGCCTAAGTGCGGACCCTCAAGGCAATCCTCCATTCTCCCCCTTTTTTCGGAGCCCCATGAATGTTATTGCCTAGCGCTGTTCATGTGTCCTCCACCTTCGAGTTTGGAGCTATGTTTCATGATTGCCTAAGTGCGGACCCTCAAGGCAATCCTCCATTCTCCCCCTTTTTTCGGAGCCCCATGAATGTTATTGCCTAGCGCTGTTCATGTGTCCTCCACCTTCGAGTTTGGAGCTATGTTTCATGATTGCCTAAGTGCGGACCCTCAAGGCAATCCTCCATTCTCCCCCTTTTTTCGGAGCCCCATGAATTTATTGCCTAGCACTGTTCATTTGTCCTCCACCTTCGAGTTTGGAGCTATGTTTCATGATTGCCTAAGTGCGGACCCTCAAGGCAATCCTCCATTCTCCCCCTTTTTTCGGAGCCCCATGAATTTATTGCCTAGCGCTGTTCATTTGTCCTCCACCTTCGAGTTTGAGCTATGTTTCATGATTGCCTAAGTGTGGACCGTCAAGGCAATCCTCCATTCTCCCCCTTTTTTCGGAGCCCCATGAATGTTATTGCCTAGCGCTGTTCATGTGTCCTCCACCTTCGAGTTTGGAGCTATGTTTCATGATTGCCTAAGTGCGGACCCTCAAGGCAATCCTCCATTCTCCCCCTTTTTTCGGAGCCCCATGAATGTTATTGCCTAGCGCTGTTCATGTGTCCTCCACCTTCAAGTTTGGAGCTATGTTTCATGATTGCCTAAGTGTCGGACCCTCAACGCAATCCTCCATTTCCCCCTTTTTTCGGAGCCCCATGAATTTTATTGCCTAGCGCTGTTCATTTGTCCTCCACCTTCGAGTTTGGAGCTATGTTTCATGATTGCCTAAGTGCGGACCCTCAAGGCAATCCTCCATTCTCCCCCTTTTTTCGGAGCCCCATGAATATTATTGCCTAGCGCTGTTCATTTGTCCTCCACCTTCGAGTTTGGAGCTATGTTTCATGATTGCCTAAGTGCGGACCCTCAAGGGAATCCACCATTCTCCCCCTTTTTTCGGAGCCCCATGAATTTTATTGCCTAGCGCTGTTCATTTGTCCTCCACCTTCGAGTTTGGAGCTATGTTTCATGATTGCCTAAGTGCGGACCCTCAAGGCAATCCTCCATTCTCCCCCTTTTTTCGGAGCCCCATGAATGTTATTGCCTAGCGCTGTTCATGTGTCCTCCACCTTCGAGTTTGAGCTATGTTTCATGATTGCCTAAGTGCGGACCTCAAGGCAATCCTCCATTCTCCCCCTTTTTTCGGAGCCCCATGAATTTATTGCCTAGCGCTGTTCATGTGTCCTCCACCTTCGAGTTTGGAGCTATGTTTCATGATTGCCTAAGTGCGGACCCTCAAGGCAATCCTCCATTCTCCCCCTTTTTTCGGAGCCCCATGAATTTATTGCCTAGCACTGTTCATGTGTCCTCCACCTTCGAGTTTGGAGCTATGTTTCATGATTGCCTAAGTGCGGACCCTCAAGGCAATCCTCCATTCTCCCCCTTTTTTCGGAGCCCCATGAATGTTATTGCCTAGCGCTGTTCATGTGTCCTCAACCTTCGAGTTTGGAGCTATGTTTCATGATTGCCTAAGTGCGGACCCTCAAGGCAATCCACCATTCTCCCCCTTTTTTCGGAGCCCCATGAATGTTATTGCCTAGCGCTGTTCATGTGTCCTCCACCTTCGAGTTTGGAGCTATGTTTCATGATTGCCTAAGTGCGGACCCTCAAGGCAAACCTCCATCCTCCCCCTTTTTTCGGAGCCCTATGAATATTATTGCCTAGCACTGTTCATGTGTCCTCCACCTTCAAGTTTGGAGCTATGTTTCATGATTGCCTAAGTGTGGACCCTCAACGCAATCCTCCATTTTCCCCCTTTTTTCGGAGCCCCATGAATTTTATTGCCTAGCGCTGTTCATTTGTCCTCCACCTTCGAGTTTGGAGCTATGTTTCATGATTGCCTAAGTGCAGACCCTCAAGGCAATCCTCCATTCTCCCCCTTTTTTCGGAGCCCCATGAATTTTATTGCCTAGCGCTGTTCATTTGTCCTCCACCTTCGAGTTTGATGCTATGTTTCATGATAGCCTAAGTGCGAACACTCAAGGCAATCCTCCATTCTCCCCCATTTTTCGGAGCCCCATGAATGTTATTGCCTAGCGCTGTTAATGTGTTCTCCACCTTCGAGTTTGGAGCTATGCTTCAGGATTGCCTAAGTGCGGACCCTCAAGGCAATCCTCCATTCTCCCCCTTTTTTCGGAGCCCCATGAATTTTATTGCCTAGCGCTGTTCATTTGTCCTCCACCTTCGAGTTTGATGCTATGTTTCATGATAGCCTAAGTGCGAACACTCAAGGCAATCCTCCATTCTCCCCCTATTTTTCGGAGCCCCATGAATGTTATTGCCTAGCGCTGTTAATGTGTTCTCCACCTTCGAGTTTGGAGCTATGCTTCAGGATTGCCTAAGTGCGGACCCTCAAGGCAATCCTCCATTCTCCCCCTTTTTTCGGAGCCCCATGAATTTTATTGCCTAGCGCTGTTCATTTGTCCTCCACCTTCGAGTTTGGAGCTAATTTTCATGATTGCGTAAGTGCGGACCCTCAAGGCAATCCACCATTCTCCCCCTTTTTCGAAGCCCCATGAATGTTATTGCCTAGCGCTGTTCATGTGTCCTCCACCTTCGAGTTTGGAGCAATGTTTCATGATTGCCTAAGTGCGGACCCTCAACGCAATCCACCATTCTCCCCCTTTTTTCGGAGCCCCATGAATGTTATTGCCTAGCGCTGTTCATGTGTCCTCCACCTTCGAGTTTGGAGCTATGTTTCATGATTGCCTAAGTGCGGACCCTCAAGGCAATCCTCCATTCTCCCCCTTTTTTCGGAGCCCATGAATTTATTGCCTAGCGCTGTTCATTTGTCCTCCACCTTCGAGTTTGAGCTATGTTTCATGATTGCCTAAGTGCGACCTCAAGGCAATCCTCCATTCTCCCCCTTTTTTCGGAGCCCCATGAATGTTATTGCCTAGCGCTGTTCATGTGTCCTCCACCTTCGAGTTTGGAGCTATGTTTCATGATTGCCTAAGTGCGGACCCTCAAGGCAATCCTCCATTCTCCCCCTTTTTTCGGAGCCCCATGAATTTTATTGCCTAGCGCTGTTCATTTGTCCTCCACCTTCGAGTTTGGAGCTATGTTTCATGATTGCCTAAGTGCGGACCCTCAAGGCAATCCTCCATTCTCCCCCTTTTTTCGGAGCCCCATGAATGTTATTGCCTAGCGCTGTTCATGTGTCCTCCACCTTCGAGTTTGGAGCTATGTTTCATGATTGCCTAAGTGCGGACCCTCAAGGCAATCCACCATTCTCCCCCTTTTTTCGGAGCCCCATGAATGTTATTGCCTAGCGCTGTTCATGTGTCCTCCACCTTCGAGTTTGGAGCTATGTTTCATGATTGCCTAAGTGCGGACCCTCAAGGCAAACCTCCATCCTCCCCCTTTTTTCGGAGCCCCATGAATATTATTGCCTAGCACTGTTCATGTGTCCTCCACCTTCAAGTTTGGAGCTATGTTTCATGATTGCCTAAGTGTGGACCCTCAACGCAATCCTCCATTCTCCCCCTTTTTTCGGAGCCCCATGAATTTTATTGCCTAGCGCTGTTCATTTGTCCTCCACCTTCGAGTTTGGAGCTATGTTTCATGATTGCCTAAGTGCAGACCCTCAAGGCAATCCTCCATTCTCCTCCCTTTTTCGGAGCCCCATGAATGTTATTGCCTAGCGCTGTTCATGTGTCCTCAACCTTCGAGTTTGGAGCTATGTTTCATGATTGCCTAAGTGCGGACCCTCAAGGCAATCCTCCATTCTCCCCCTTTTTCGGAGCCCCATGAATGTTATTGCCTAGCGCTGTTCATGTGTCCTCCACCTTCGAGTTTGGAGCTATGTTTCATGATTGCCTAAGTGCGGACCCTCAAGGCAATCCTCCATTCTCCCCCTTTTTTCGGAGCCCCATGAATGTTATTGCCTAGCGCTGTTCATTTGTCCTCCACCTTCGAGTTTGATGCTATGTTTCATGATTGCCTAAGTGCGGACCCTCAAGGGAATCCACCATTCTCCCCCTTTTTTCGGAGCCCCATGAATGTTATTGCCTAGCGCTGTTCATGTGTCCTCCACCTTCGAGTTTGGAGCTATGTTTCATGATTGCCTAAGTGCGGACCCTCAAGGCAATCCTCCATTCTCCCCCTTTTTTCGGAGCCCCATGAATTTTATTGCCTAGCGCTGTTCATTTGTCCTCCACCTTCGAGTTTGGAGCTATGTTTCATGATTGCCTAAGTGCGGACCCTCAAGGCAATCCTCCATTCTCCCCCTTTTTTCGGAGCCCCATGAATGTTATTGCCTAGCGCTGTTCATGTGTCCTCCACCTTCGAGTTTGGAGCTATGTTTCATGATTGCCTAAGTGCGGACCCTCAAGGCAATCCACCATTCTCCCCCTTTTTTCGGAGCCCCATGAATGTTATTGCCTAGCGCTGTTCATGTGTCCTCCACCTTCGAGTTTGGAGCTATGTTTCATGATTGCCTAAGTGCGGACCCTCAAGGCAAACCTCCATCCTCCCCCTTTTTTCGGAGCCCTATGAATATTATTGCCTAGCACTGTTCATGTGTCCTCCACCTTCAAGTTTGGAGCTATGTTTCATGATTGCCTAAGTGTGGACCCTCAACGCAATCCTCCATTTTCCCCCTTTTTTCGGAGCCCCATGAATTTTATTGCCTAGCGCTGTTCATTTGTCCTCCACCTTCGAGTTTGGAGCTATGTTTCATGATTGCCAAAGTGCGGACCCTCAAGGCAATCCTCCATTCTCCTCCTTTTTTCGGAGCCCCATGAATTTTATTGCCTAGCGCTGTTCATTTGTCCTCCACCTTCGAGTTTGATGCTATGTTTCATGATAGCCTAAGTGCGAACACTCAAGGCAATCCTCCATTCTCCCCCATTTTTCGGAGCCCCATGAATGTTATTGCCTAGCGCTGTTAATGTGTTCTCCACCTTCGAGTTTGGAGCTATGCTTCAGGATTGCCTAAGTGCGGACCCTCAAGGCAATCCTCCATTCTCCCCCTTTTTTCGGAGCCCCATGAATTTTATTGCCTAGCGCTGTTCATTTGTCCTCCACCTTCGAGTTTGATGCTATGTTTCATGATAGCCTAAGTGCGAACACTCAAGGCAATCCTCCATTCTCCCCCTATTTTCGGAACCCCATGAATGTTATTGCCTAGCGCTGTTAATGTGTTCTCCACCTTCGAGTTTGGAGCTATGCTTCAGGATTGCCTAAGTGCGGACCCTCAAGGCAATCCTCCATTCTCCCCCTTTTTTCGGAGCCCCATGAATTTTATTGCCTAGCGCTGTTCATTTGTCCTCCACCTTCGAGTTTGGAGCTAATTTTCATGATTGCGTAAGTGCGGACCCTCAAGGCAATCCACCATTCTCCCCCTTTTTCGAAGCCCCATGAATGTTATTGCCTAGCGCTGTTCATGTGTCCTCCACCTTCGAGTTTGGAGCAATGTTTCATGATTGCCTAAGTGCGGACCCTCAAGGCAATCCACCATTCTCCCCCTTTTTTCGGAGCCCCATGAATGTTATTGCCTAGCGCTGTTCATGTGTCCTCCACCTTCGAGTTTGGAGCTATGTTTCATGATTGCCTAAGTGCGGACCCTCAAGGCAAACCTCCATCCTCCCCCTTTTTTCGGAGCCCTATGAATATTATTGCCTAGCACTGTTCATGTGTCCTCCACCTTCAAGTTTGGAGCTATGTTTCAAGATTGCCTAAGTGTGGACCCTCAACGCAATCCTCCATTCTCCCCCTTTTTTCGGAGCCCCATGAATTTTATTGCCTTGCACTGTTCATTTGTCCTCCACCTTCGAGTTTGGAGCTATGTTTCATGATTGCCTAAGTGCGGACCCTCAAGGCAATCCTCCATTCTCCCCCTTTTTTCGGAGCCCCATGAATGTTATTGCCTAGCGCTGTTCATGTGTCCTCAACCTTCGAGTTTGGAGCTATGTTTCATGATTGCCTAAGTGCGGACCCTCAAGGCAATCCTCCATTCTCCCCCTTTTTTCGGAGCCCCATGAATGTTATTGCCTAGCGCTGTTCATGTGTCCTCAACCTTCGAGTTTGGAGCTATGTTTCATGATTGCCTAAGTGCGGACCCTCAAGGCAATCCACCATTCTCCCCCTTTTTTCGGAGCCCCATGAATGTTATTGCCTAGCGCTGTTCATGTGTCCTCCACCTTGAAGTTTGGAGCTATGTTTCATGATTGCCTAAGTGTGGACCCTCAACGCAATCCTCCATTCTCCCCCTTTTTTCGGAGCCCCATGAATTTTATTGCCTTGCACTGTTCATTTGTCCTCCACCTTCGAGTCTGGAGCTATGTTTCATGATTGCCTAAGTGCGGACCCTCAAGGCAATCCTCCATTCTCCCCCTTTTTTCGGAGCCCCATGAATGTTATTGCCTAGCGCTGTTCATGTGTCCTCAACCTTCGAGTTTGGAGC
>NW_021144229.1:0-19534 GCF_004193775.1 Glycine soja
ATATATCGAGACGCCAGAAATTGAAAATGGAAGCTCTAAGAAAAGTCAAACGACAATAACTTTTAACTCGGATGTCCGATTGAGTCCTTTAACATATCGAGACGCTCGAAATTGAAAACGAGAGCTCTACGAAAAGTCAAACGACAATAACTTTTAACTCGGATGTCCGATCGAGCCCTATAATATATCGAGACGCTCGAAATTGAAAACGGAAGTTCTAAGAAAAGTCAAACGACAATAACTTTTGACTCGGATGTCCGATTGTGTCCCGTAGGATATCGAGACACTCGAAATTGAAAACGGAATTTCTAAGAAAAGTCAAACGACAATAATTTTTAACTCGTATGTCTTATTGAGCCCTGTAATATATCGAGACGCTCGAAATTGAAAATGGAAGCTCTAAGAAAAGTAAAACGACAATAACTTTTAACTCGGATGTCCGATTGAGCCCTTTAATATATCGAGACGCTCGAAATTGAAAACGGGAGCTCCAAGAAAAGTCAAACAACAACAACTTTTAACTCGGATGTCTGATCGAGCCCTATAATATATCGAGACGCTCAAAAATGAAAACGGAAGCTCTAAGAAAAGTCAAACGACAGTAACTTTTGACTCGGATGTCCGATTGTGTCCTTTAGGATATCGAGACACTCGTAATTGAAAACGGAAGCTTTGAGAAAAATCTAACGACAATAACTTTTAACTCGGATGTCTGATCGAGCCCTATAATATATCCAGACGCTCGAAATTGAAAACGGAATTTCTAAGAAATGTCAAACGATAATAATTTTTAACTCGTATGTCTTATTGAGCCCTGTAATATATCGAGACGCTCGAAATTGAAAATGGAAGCTCTAAGAAAAGTCAAACGACAATAACTTTTAACTCGGATGTCCGATTGAGCCCTATAATATATCGAGACGCTCGAAATTGAAAACGGAAGCTCTAAGAAAAGTCAAACGACAATAACTTTTGACTCGGATTTCCGATTGTGTCCCGTAGGATATCGAGACGCTCGTAATTGAAGACGGAAGCTATTAGAAAAATCTAACGACAATAACTTTTAACTCGGATGTCTGATCGAGCCCTGTAATATATCAAGATGCTCGAAATTGAAAACGGAAGCTCTAGGAAAAGTCAAACGACAGTAACTTTTGACTCGGATGTCCGATTGTGTCCCGTAGGATATCGAGACGCTCGAAATTGAAAACGGAAGCTCTAAGAAAAGTCAAACGACAATAATTTTTAACTCGTATGTCTTATTGAGCCCTGTAATATATCGAGACGCCAGAAATTGAAAATGGAAGCTCTAAGAAAAGTCAAACGACAATAACTTTTAACTCGGATGTCCGATTGAGTCCTTTAACATATCGAGACACTCGAAATTGAAAACGAGAGCTCTACGAAAAGTCAAACGACAATAACTTTTAACTCGGATGTCCGATTGAGCCCTATAATATATCGAGACGTTCGAAATTGAAAATGGAAGCTCTAAGAAAAGTCAAACGACAATAAATTTTGACTCGGATGTCCGATAGTGTCCCGTAGGATATCGAGACGCTCGTAATTGAAAACGAAAGCTCTGAGAAAAATCAAACGACAATAACATTTAACTCGGATGTCTGATCGAGCCCTGTAATATATCAAGACGCTCGAAATTGAAAACGAAAGGTCTAAGAAAAGACAAACGACAATAACTTTTGACTCGGATGTCCGATTGAGCCCTTTAATATATCGAGACGCTCGAAATTGAAAACGGGAGCTCCAAGAAAAGTCAAACAACAACAACTTTTAACTCGGATGTCTGATGGAGCCCTGTAATATATCGAGACGCTCGAAATTGAAAACGAAAGCTCTAAGAAAAGACAAACGACAATAACTTTTGACTAGGATGTCCGATTGTGTCCCGTAGGATATCGAGACGCTCGTAATCGAAAACGGAAGATCTGAGAAAAATCAAACGACAATAACTTTTAACTCGGATGTCTGATTGAACCCTGTAATATATCAAGACGCTCGAAATTTAAAACGGAAGCTCTAAGAAAAGTCAACTGACAATAACTTTTGACTCGGATGTCCGATTGTGTCCCGTAGGATATCGAGACGCTCGAAATTGAAAACGTAAGCTCTAAGAAAAGTCAAACGACAATAAATTTTGACTCGGATGTCCGATTGAGACTCGTGGGATATCGAGACGCTCGTAATTGAAAACGGAAGCTCTAAGAAAAGTCAAACGTCAATAATTTTTAACTCGGATGTCCGATTGAGCCCTTTAATATATCGAGACGCTCGTAATCGAAAACGGAAGCTCTGAGAAACATCAAACGACAATAACTTTTAACTCGGATGTCTGATGGAGCCCTGTAATATATCGAGACGCTCGAAATTGAAAACGAAAACTCTAAGAAAAGTCAAACGACAATAACTTTTAACTCGGATGTCCGATTGTGTCCCGTAGGATATCGAGACGCTCGAAATTGAAAACGTAAGCTCTAGGAAAAGTCAAACGACAATAAATTTTGACTCGGATGTCCGATTGAGACTCGTGGGATATCGAGACGCTCGTAATTGAAAACGGAAGCTCTAAGAAAAGTCAAACGTCAATAATTTTTAACTCGGATGTCCGATTGAGCCCTTTAATATATCGAGACGCTCGAAATTGAAAACGGAAGCTCTAAGAAAAGTCAAACGACAATAACTTTTGACTCGGATGTCCGATTGTGTCCCGTAGGATATCGAGACGCTCGTAATTGAAAACGGAAGCTCTAAGAAAAGTCAAACGACAAAATTTTTTAACTCGTATGTCTTATTGAGCCCTGTAATATATCGAGACGCTCGAAATTGAAAATGGAAGCTCTAAGAAAAGTAAAACGACAATAACTTTTAACTCGGATGTCCGATTGAGCCCTTTAATATATCGAGACGCTCGAAATTGAAAAACGGGAGCTCCAAGAAAAGTCAAACAACAACAACTTTTAACTCGGATGTCTGATCGAGCCCTATAATATATCGAGACGCTCAAAAATGAAAACGGAAGCTCTAAGAAAAGTCAAACGACAATAACTTTTGACTCGGATGTCCGATTGTGTCCCGTAGGATATCGAGACGCTCGTAATTGAAGACGGAAGCTATTAGAAAAATCTAACGACAATAACTTTTAACTCGGATGTCTGATCGAGCCCTGAAATATATCAAGACGCTCGAAATTGAAAATGGAAGCTCTAAGAAAAGTCAAACGACAGTAACTTTTGACTCGGATGTCCGATTGTGTCCCGTAGGATATCGAGACGCTCGAAATTGAAAACTGAAGATTTAAGCAAATTCAAACGACAATAACTTTTGACTCGGATGTCCGATTGTGTCCTGTAGGATATCGAGACACTCGTAATTGAAAACGGAAGCTCTGAGAAAAATCAACGACAATAACTTTTAACTCGGATGTCTGATGAGCCCTTAATATATCCAGACGCTCGAAATTGAAAACGGAATTTCTAAGAAAAGTCAAACGACAATAATTTTTAACTCGTATGTCTTATTGAGCCCTGTAATATATCGAGACGCTCGAAATTGAAAATGGAAGCTCTAAGAAAAGTCAAACGACAATAACTTTTAACTCGGATGTCCGATTGAGCCCTATAATATATCGAGACGCTCGAAATTGAAAACGGAAGCTCTAAGAAAAGTCAAACGACAATAACTTTTGACTCGGATTTCCGATTGTGTCCCGTAGGATATCGAGACGCTCGTAATTGAAGACGGAAGCTATTAGAAAAATCTAACGACAATAACTTTTAACTCGGATGTCTGATCGAGCCCTGTAATATATCAAGATGCTCGAAATTGAAAACGGAAGCTCTAAGAAAAGTCAAACGACAGTAACTTTTGACTCGGATGTCCGATTGTGTCCCGTAGGATATCGAGACGCTCGAAATTGAAAACGGAAGCTCTAAGAAAAGTCAAACGACAATAATTTTTAACTCGTATGTCTTATTGAGCCCTGTAATATATCGAGACGCCAGAAATTGAAAATGGAAGCTCTAAGAAAAGTCAAACGACAATAACTTTTAACTCGGATGTCCGATTGAGTCCTTTAACATATCGAGACACTCGAAATTGAAAACGAGAGCTCTACGAAAAGTCAAACGACAATAACTTTTAACTCGGATGTCCGATTGAGCCCTATAATATATCGAGACGTTCGAAATTGAAAATGGAAGCTCTAAGAAAAGTCAAACGACAATAAATTTTGACTCGGATGTCCGATAGTGTCCCGTAGGATATCGAGACGCTCGTAATTGAAAACGAAAGCTCTGAGAAAAATCAAACGACAATAACATTTAACTCGGATGTCTGATCGAGCCCTGTAATATATCAAGACGCTCGAAATTGAAAACGAAAGCTCTAAGAAAAGACAAACGACAATAACTTTTGACTAGGATGTCCGATTGTGTCCCGTAGGATATCGAGACGCTCGTAATCGAAAACGGAAGATCTGAGAAAAATCAAACGACAATAACTTTTAACTCGGATGTCTGATTGAACCCTGTAATATATCAAGACGCTCGAAATTTAAAACGGAAGCTCTAAGAAAAGTCAACTGACAATAACTTTTGACTCGGATGTCCGATTGTGTCCCGTAGGATATCGAGACGCTCGAAATTGAAAACGTAAGCTCTAAGAAAAGTCAAACGACAATAAATTTTGACTCGGATGTCCGATTGAGACTCGTGGGATATCGAGACGCTCGTAATTGAAAACGGAAGCTCTAAGAAAAGTCAAACGTCAATAATTTTTAACTCGGATGTCCGATTGAGCCCTTTAATATATCGAGACGCTCGTAATCGAAAACGGAAGCTCTGAGAAACATCAAACGACAATAACTTTTAACTCGGATGTCTGATGGAGCCCTGTAATATATCGAGACGCTCGAAATTGAAAACGAAAACTCTAAGAAAAGTCAAACGACAATAACTTTTAACTCGGATGTCCGATTGTGTCCCGTAGGATATCGAGACGCTCGAAATTGAAAACGTAAGCTCTAAGAAAAGTCAAACGACAATAAATTTTGACTCGGATGTCCGATTGAGACTCGTGGGATATCGAGACGCTCGTAATTGAAAACGGAAGCTCTAAGAAAAGTCAAACGTCAATAATTTTTAACTCGGATGTCCGATTGAGCCCTTTAATATATCGAGACGCTCGAAATTGAAAACGGAAGCTCTAAGAAAAGTCAAACGACAATAACTTTTGACTCGGATGTCCGATTGTGTCCCGTAGGATATCGAGACGCTTGAAATTGAAAATGGAAGCTCTAAGAAAAGTCAAACGACAAAATTTTTTAACTCGTATGTCTTATTGAGCCCTGTAATATATCGAGACGCTCGAAATTGAAAATGGAAGCTCTAAGAAAAGTAAAACGACAATAACTTTTAACTCGGATGTCCGATTGAGCCCTTTAATATATCGAGACGCTCGAAATTGAAAACGGGAGCTCCAAGAAAAGTCAAACAACAACAACTTTTAACTCGGATGTCTGATCGAGCCCTATAATATATCGAGACGCTCAAAAATGAAAACGGAAGCTCTAAGAAAAGTCAAACGACAATAACTTTTGACTCGGATGTCCGATTGTGTCCCGTAGGATATCGAGACGCTCGTAATTGAAGACCGAAGCTATTAGAAAAATCTAACGACAATAACTTTTAACTCGGATGTCTGATCGAGCCCTGAAATATATCAAGACGCTCGAAATTGAAAACGGAAGCTCTAAGAAAAGTCAAACGACAGTAACTTTTGACTCGGATGTCCGATTGTGTCCCGTAGGATATCGAGACGCTCGAAATTGAAAACGGAAGCTTAAGAAAATCAAACGACAATAACTTTTAACTCGGATGTCTGATGAGCCCTGTAATATATCGAGACGCTCGAAATTGAAAACGGAAGCTCTAAGAAAAGTCAAACGACAATAACTTTTGACTCGGATGTCCGATTGTGTCCCGTAGGATATCGAGACGCTCGTAATTGAAAACGGAAGCTCTGAGAAAATCAAACGACAATAACTTTTAACTCGGATGTCCGATTGAGCCCTGTAATATATCGAGACGCTCGTAATTGAAAACGGAAGCTCTCCGAAAAATCAAACGACAATAACTTTTGACTAGGATGTCCGATTGTGTCCCGTAGGATATCGAGACGCTCGTAATCGAAAACGGAAGCTCTGAGAAAAATCAAACGACAATAACTTTTAACTCGGATGTCTGATTGAACCCTGTAATATATCAAGACGCTTGAAATTTAAAACGGAAGCTCTAAGAAAAGTCAAACGACAATAACTTTTGACTCGGATGTCCGATTGTGTCCCGTAGGATATCGAGACGCTCGTAATTGAAAACGGAAGCTCTGAGAAAATCAAACGACAATAACTTTTAACTCGGATGTCCGATTGAGCCCTGTAATATATCGAGACGCTCGAAATTGAAAACGGAAGCTCTAAGAAAAGTCAAACGACAATAACTTTTGACTCGGATGTCCGATTGTGTCCCGTAGGATATCGAGACGCTCGTAATTGAAAACGGAAGCTCTGAGAAAATCAAACGACAATAACTTTTAACTCGGATGTCTGATTGAGCCCTGTAATATATCGAGACGCTCGAAATTGAAAACGGAAGCTCTAAGAAAAGTCAAACGACAATAACTTTTACTCGATGTCGATTGAGCCCTTAATATATCGAGACGCTCGAAATTGAAAACGAAGCTCTAAGAAAAGTCAAACGACAATAAATTTTGACTCGGATGTCCGATTGAGCCGTGGATATCGAGACGCTCGTAATTGAAAACGGAAGCTCTGAGAAAATCAAACGACAATAACTTTTAACTCGGATGTCCATTGAGCCCTTAATATATCGAGACGCTCGAAATTGAAAACGGAAGCTCTAAGAAAAGTCAAACGACAATAACTTTTGACTCGGATGTCCGATTGTGTCCCGTAGGATATCGAGACGCTCGTAATAAGACGGAAGCTATAGAAAATCAACACAATAACTTTTAACTCGGATGTCTGATCGAGCCTGTAATATATCAAGACGCTCGAAATTGAAAACGAAGCTCTAAGAAAAGACAAACGACAATAACTTTTGACTAGGATGTCCGATTGTGTCCCGTAGGATATCGAGACGCTCGTAATCGAAAACGGAAGCTCTGAGAAAAATCAAACGACAATAACTTTTAACTCGGATGTCTGATTGAACCCTGTAATATATCGAGACGCTCGAAATTTAAAACGGAAGCTCTAAGAAAAGTCAACGACAATAACTTTTGACTCGGATGTCCGATTGTGTCCCGTAGGATATCGAGACGCTCGAAATTGAAAACGAAGCTCTAAGAAAAGTCAAACGACAATAATTTTGACTCGGATGTCCGATTGAGCTCGTGGATATCGAGACGCTCGTAATTGAAAACGGAAGCTCTAAGAAAAGTCAAACGCAATAATTTTAACTCGGATGTCCGATTGAGCCCTTAATATATCGAGACGCTCGTAATCGAAAACGGAAGCTCTGAGAAAATCAAACGACAATAACTTTTAACTCGGATGTCTGATGAGCCCTGTAATATATCGAGACGCTCGAAATTGAAAACGAAAACTCTAAGAAAAGTCAAACGACAATAACTTTTAACTCGGATGTCCGATTGTGTCCCGTAGGATATCGAGACGCTCGAAATTGAAAACGGAAGCTCTAAGAAAAGTCAAACGACAATAATTTTGACTCGGATGTCCGATTGAGCCGTAGGATATCGAGACGCTCGTAATTGAAAACGGAAGCTCTAAGAAAAGTCAAACGACAATAATTTTTAACTCGGATGTCCGATTGAGCCCTTTAATATATCGAGACGCTCGTAATCGAAAACGGAAGCTCTGAGAAAATCAAACGACAATAACTTTTAACTCGGATGTCTGATGAGCCCTGTAATATATCGAGACGCTCGAAATTGAAAACGGAAGCTCTAAGAAAAGTCAAACGACAATAACTTTTGACTCGGATGTCCGATTGTGTCCCGTAGGATATCGAGACGCTCGTAATTGAAAACGGAAGCTCTAAGAAAATCAAACGACAATAACTTTTAACTCGGATGTCCGATTGAGCCCTGTAATATATCGAGACGCTCGTAATCGAAAACGGAAGCTCTGAGAAAATCAAACGACAATAACTTTTAACTCGGATGTCTGATTGAGCCCTGTAATATATCGAGACGCTCGAAATTGAAAACGGAAGCTCTAAGAAAAGTCAAACGACAATAACTTTTAACTCGGATGTCCGATTGTGTCCCGTAGGATATCGAGACGCTCGAAATTGAAAACGGAAGCTCTAAGAAAAGTCAAACGACAATAACTTTTGACTCGGATGTCCGATTGAGCCGTAGGATATCGAGACGCTCGTAATTGAAAACGGAAGCTCTAGAAAAGTCAAACGACAATAACTTTTAACTCGGATGTCCGATTGAGCCCTGTAATATATCGAGACGCTCGTAATTGAAAACGGAAGCTCTGAGAAAATCAAACGACAATAACTTTTAACTCGGATGTCCGATTGAGCCCTGTAATATATCGAGACGCTCGAAATTGAAAACGGAAGCTCTAAGAAAAGTCAAACGACAATAACTTTTACTCGGATGTCCGATTGTGTCCCGTAGGATATCGAGACGCTCGAAATTGAAAACGGAAGCTCTAGAAAATCAAACGACAATAACTTTTGACTCGGATGTCCGATTGAGCCCGTAATATATCGAGACGCTCGTAATTGAAAACGGAAGCTCTAGAAAATCAAACGACAATAACTTTTACTCGGATGTCCGATTGTGTCCCGTAGGATATCGAGACGCTCGTAATTGAAAACGGAAGCTCTGAGAAAATCAAACGACAATAACTTTTAACTCGGATGTCGATTGAGCCCTGTAATATATCGAGACGCTCGAAATTGAAAACGGAAGCTCTAAGAAAAGTCAAACGACAATAATTTTGACTCGGATGTCCGATTGAGCCGTAGGATATCGAGACGCTCGTAATTGAAAACGGAAGCTCTGAGAAAATCAAACGACAATAACTTTTACTCGGATGTCCGATTGAGTCCCGTAGGATATCGAGACGCTCGTAATTGAAAACGGAAGCTCTGAGAAAAATCAAACGACAATAACTTTTAACTCGGATGTCCTGATTGAGCCCTGTAATATATCGAGACGCTCGAAATTGAAAACGGAAGCTCTAAGAAAAGTCAAACGACAATAACTTTTGACTCGGATGTCCGATTGTGTCCGTAGGATATCGAGACGCTCGTAATGAAAACGGAAGCTCTGAGAAAATCAAACGACAATAACTTTTAACTCGGATGTCTGATTGAACCCTGTAATATATCGAGACGCTCGAAATTGAAAACGGAAGCTCTAAGAAAAGTCAAACGACAATAACTTTTGACTCGGATGTCCGATTGTGTCCCGTAGGATATCGAGACGCTCGGAATTGAAAACGGAAGCTCTAAGAAAAGTCAAACGACAATAACTTTTAACTCAGATGTCCGATTGAGCCCTGTAATATATCGAGACGCTCGTAATTGAAAACGGAAGCTCTAAGAAAATCAAACGACAATAACTTTTAACTCGGATGTCCGATTGAGCCCTTAATATATCGAGACGCTCGAAATTGAAAACGGAAGCTCTAAGAAAAGTCAAACGACAATAACTTTTAACTCGGATGTCCTTATTGAGCCCTGTAATATATCGAGACGCTCGAAATTGAAAACGGAAGCTCTAAGAAAAGTCAAACGACAATAACTTTTGACTCGGATGTCCGATTGAGCCTCGTAATATATCGAGACGCTCGTAATTGAAAACGGAAGCTCTAAGAAAGTCAAACGACAATAACTTTTGACTCGGATGTCCGATTGTGTCCCGTAGGATATCGAGACGCTTGGAATTAAAAACGGAAGCTCTAAGAAAAGTCAAACGACAATAACTTTTAACTCGGATGTCCGATTGAGCCCTAATATATCGAGACGCTCGAAATTTAAAACGGAAGCTCTAAGAAAAGTCAAACGACAATAACTTTTGACTCGGATGTCCGATTGTGTCCCGTAGGATATCGAGACGCTCGTAATTGAAAACGGAAGCTCTCCGAGAAATCAAACGACAATAACTTTTGACTAGGATGTCCGATTGTGTCCCGTAGGATGTCGAGACGCTCGTAATCGAAAACGGAAGCTCTGAGAAAAATCAAACGACAATAACTTTTAACTCGGATGTCTGATTGAACCCTGTAATATATCGAGACGCTCGAAATTGAAAACGGAAGCTCTAAGAAAAGTCAAACGACAATAACTTTTGACTCGGATGTCCGATTGAGCCTGTAATATATCGAGACGCTCGAAATTGAAAACGGAAGCTCTAAGAAAAGTCAAACGACAATAACTTTTAACTCGGATGTCCGATTGAGCCCTTAATATATCGAGACGCTCGAAATTGAAACGGAAGCTCTAGAAAATTCAAACGACAATAACTTTTAACTCGGATGTCCGATTGAGCCCTATAATATATCGAGACGCTCGAAATTGAAAACGGAAGCTCTAAGAAAAGTCAAACGACAATAACTTTTGACTCGGATGTCCGATTGAGTCTCGTAATATATCGAGACGCTCATAATTGAAAACAAAAGCTCTGAGTAAATTCAAACGACAATAACTTTTCACTCGGATGTCCGATTGTGTCCCGTAGGATATCGAGACGCTCGTAATTGAAAACGGAAGCTCTGAGAAAAATCAAACGACAATAACTTTTAACTCGGATGTCTGATTGAACCCTGTAATATATCAAGACGCTCGAAATTTAAAACGGAAGCTCTAAGAAAAGTCAAACGACAATAACTTTTGACTCGGATGTCCGATTGAGTCTCGTAATATATCGAGACGCTCATAATTGAAAACAAAAGCTCTGAGTAAATTCAAACGACAATAACTTTTCACTCGGATGTCCGATTGTGTCCCGTAGGATATCGAGACGCTCGTAATTGAAAACGGAAGCTCTGAGAAAAATCAAACGACAATAACTTTTAACTCGGATGTCTGATTGAACCCTGTAATATATCGAGACGCTCGAAATTGAAAACGGAAGCTCTAAGAAAAGTCAAACGACAATAACTTTTGACTCGGATGTCCGATTGAGCCCGTAGTATATCGAGACGCTCGAAATTGAAAACGGAAGCTCTAAGAAAATCAAACGACAATAACTTTTAACTCGGATGTCCGATTGAGCCCTGTAATATATCGAGACGCTCGAAATTGAAAACGGAAGCTCTAAGAAAAGTCAAACGACAATAACTTTTGACTCGGATGTCCGATTGAGCCCTATAATATATCGAGACGCTCGAAATTGAAAACGGAAGCTCTAAGAAAAGTCAAACGACAATAACTTTTGACTCGGATGTCCGATTGAGTCCCGTAATATATCGAGACGCTCGTAATTGAAAACAAAGCTCTGAGAAATCAAACGACAATAACTTTTCACTCGGATGTCCGATTGTGTCCCGTAGGATATCGAGACGCTCGTAATTGAAAACGGAAGCTCTGAGAAAAATCAAACGACAATAACTTTTAACTCGGATGTCTGATTGAACCCTGTAATATATCGAGACGCTCGAAATTGAAAACGGAAGCTCTAAGAAAAGTCAAACGACAATAACTTTTGACTCGGATGTCCGATTGAGTCCGTAATATATCGAGACGCTCATAATTGAAAACGAAAGCTCTGAGAAATTCAAACGACAATAACTTTTCACTCGGATGTCCGATTGTGTCCCGTAGGATATCGAGACGCTCGTAATTGAAAACGGAAGCTCTGAGAAAAATCAAACGACAATAACTTTTAACTCGGATGTCTGATCGAGCCTGTAATATATGAAGACGCTCGAAATTGAAAACGGAAGCTCTAAGAAAAGTCAAACAACAATAACTTTTAACTCGGATGTCCGATTGAGCCCTATAATATATCGAGACGCTCGAAATTGAAAACGGAAGCTCTAAGAAAAGTCAAACGACAATAATTTTTAACTCGGATGTCCTATTGAGCCCTGTAATATATCGAGACGCTCGAAATTGAAAACGGAAGCTCTAAGAAAAGTCAAACGACAATAACTTTTGACTCGGATGTCCGATTGAGCCCTATAATATATCGAGACGCTCAAATTGAAAACGGAAGTCTAAGAAAAGTCAAACGACAATAACTTTTGACTCGGATGTCCGATTGTGTCCCGTAGGATATCGAGACGCTCGAAATTGAAAACTGAAGCTCTAAGCAAATTCTAACGATAATAACTTTTGACTCGGATGTCCGATTGTGTCGTTTAGGATATCGAGACACTCGTAAATTAAAACGGAAGCTCTGAGAAAAATCTAACGACAATAACTTTTAACTCGGATGTCAGATCGAGCCCTATAATATATCTAGACGCTCGAAATTGAAAACGGAAGCTCTAAGAAAAGTCGAACGACAATAACTTTTAACTCGGATGTGTTATTGAGCCCTGTAATATATCGAGATGCTCGAAATTGAAAACGGAAGCTCTAAGAAAAGTCAAACGACAATAACTTTTAACTCAGATGTCCGATTGAGCCCTGTAAAATATCGAGACGCTCGAAATTGAAAACGGGAGCTCTAAGAAAAGTCAATCGAAAATAACTTTTAACTCGGATGTCCGATTGAGCCCTATAATATATCGAGACGCTCGAAATTGAAAATGGAAGCTCTAAGAAATGTCAAACGACAATAACTTTTGTCTCGGATGTCCGATTGAGCCCTTTATTATATCGAGACGCTCGAAATTGAAAACAGAAGCTCTAAGAAAAGTCAAACGACAATAACTTTTAACTCGGATGTCCGATTGAGCCCTACAATATATCGAGACGCTCGAAATTGATAACGGAAGCTCTAAGAAAAGTCAAACGATAATAACTTTTGACTCGGATGTCCGATTGTGTCTCGTAGGATATCGAGACGCTCGAAATTGAAAACTGAAGCTCTAAGCAAAATCTAACGACAATAACCTTTAACTCGGATGTCTGATCGAGCACTGTAATATATGAAGATGCTCGAAATTGAAAACGGAAGCTCTAAGAAAAGTCAAACGACAATAACTTTTGACTCGGATGTCTGATTGAGCACTATAATATATGAAGACGCTCGAAATTGAAAACGGAAGCTCTAAGAAAAGTCAAACGACAATAACTTTTGACTCGGATGTCCGATTGAGCCCTATAATATATCGAGATGCTCAAAATTGAAAACGGAAGCTCTAAGAAAAGTCAAATGACAATAACTTTTGACTCGGATGTCCGATTGAGTCTCGTAATATATCGAGACGCTCATAATTGAAAACAAAAGATCTGAGTAAATTCAAACGACAATAACTTTTCACTCGGTTGTCCGATTGTGTCCCGTAGGATATCGAGACGCTCGTAATTGAAAACGGAAGCTCTGGGAAAAATCAAACGACAATAACTTTTAACTCGGATGTCTGATCGAGCATTGTAATATATGAAGACGCTCGAAATTGAAAACGGAAGCTCTAAGAAAAGTCACACGACAATAACTTTTTGACTCGGATGTCCGATTGAGTCTCGTAATATATCGAGACGTTCATAATTGAAAACAAAAGATCTGAGTAAATTCAAACGACAATAACTTTTCACTCGGATGTCCGATTGTGTCCCGTAGGATATCGAGACGCTCGTAATTGAAAACGGAAGCTCTGAGAAAAATCAAACGACAATAACTTTTAACTCGGATGTCTGATCGAGCACTGTAATATATGAAGACGCTCGAAATTGAAAACGGAAGCTCTAAGAAAAGTCACACGACAATAACTTTTTGACTCGGATGTCCGATTGAGTCTCGTAATATATCGAGACGTTCATAATTGAAAACAAAAGATCTGAGTAAATTCAAACGACAATAACTTTTCACTCGGATGTCCGATTGTGTCCCGTAGGATATCGAGACGCTCGTAATTGAAAACGGAAGCTCTGAGAAAAATCAAACGACAATAACTTTTAACTCGGATGTCCGATTGAGCCCTGTAATATATCGAGACGCTCGAAATTGAAAACGGAAGCTCTAAGAAAATTCAAACGACAATAACTTTTAACTCGGATGTCCGATTGAGCCCTATAATATATCGAGACGCTCGAAATTGAAAACGGAAGCTCTAAGAAAAGTCAAACGACAATAACTTTTAACTCGGATGTCCGATTGAGTCTCCTAATATATCGAGACGCTCATAATTGAAAACAAAAGATCTGAGTAAATTCAAACGACAATAACTTTTAACTCGGATGTCCGATTGTGTCCCGTAGGATATCGAGACGCTCGTAATTGAAAACGGAAGCTCTTAGAAAAATCAAAAGACAATAACTTTTAACTCTGATGTCCGATTGAATCCTGTAATATATCGAGACGCTCGAAATTGAAAACGGAAGCTCTAAGAAAAGTCAAACGACAATAACTTTTAACTCGGATGTCCGATTGAGCCCTATAATATATCGAGACGCTCAAAATTGAAAACGGAAGCTCTAAGAAAAGTCAAACGACAATAACTTTTTACTCGGATGTCCGATTGAGTCTCCTAATATATCGAGACGCTCATAATTGAAAACAAAAGATCTGAGTAAATTCAAACGACAATAACTTTTAACTCGGATGTCCGATTGTGTCCCGTAGGATATCGAGGCGCTCGTAATTGAAAACAGAAGCTCTGAGAAAAATCAAACGACAATAAATTTTAACTCGGATGTCTGATCGAGCACTGTAATATATGAAGACGCTCGAAATTGAAAACGGAAGCTGTAAGAAAAGTCACACGACAATAACTTTTTGACTCGGATGTCCGATTGAGTCTCGTAATATATCGAGACGTTCATAATTGAAAACAAAAGATCTGAGTAAATTCAAACGACAATAACTTTTCACTCGGATGTCCGATTGTGTCCCGTAGGATATCGAGACGCTCGTAATTGAAAACGGAAGCTCTGAGAAAAATCAAACGACAATAACTTTTAACTCGGATGTCCGATTGAGCCCTGTAATATATCGAGACGCTCGAAATTGAAAACGGAAGCTCTAAGAAAATTCAAACGACAATAACTTTTAACTCGGATGTCCGATTGAGCCCTATAATATATCGAGACGCTCGAAATTGAAAACGGAAGCTCTAAGAATAGTCAAACGACAATAACTTTTTGACTCGGATGTCCGATTGAGTCTCGTAATATATCGAGACACTCATAATTGAAAACAAAAGATCTGAGTAAATTCAAACGACAATAACTTTTCACTCGGATGTCCGATTGTGTCCCGTAGGATATCGAGACGCTCGTAACTGAAAACGGAAGCTCTGAGAAAAATCAAACGACAATAACTTTTAACTCGGATGTCTGATCGAGCATTGTAATATATGAAGACGCTCGAAATTGAAAATGGAAGCTCTAAGAAAAGTCACACGACAATAACTTTTTGACTCGGATGTCCGATTGAGTCTCGTAATATATCGAGACGTTCATAATTGAAAACAAAAGATCTGAGTAAATTCAAACGACAATAACTTTTCACTCGGATGTCCGATTGTGTCCCGTAGGATATCGAGACGCTCGTAATTGAAAACGGAAGCTCTGAGAAAAATCAAACGACAATAACTTTTAACTCGGATGTCCGATTGAGCCCTGTAATATATCGAGACGCTCGAAATTGAAAACGGATGCTCTAAGAAAATTCAAACGACAATAACTTTTAACTCGGATGTCCGATTGAGCCCTATAATATATCGAGACGCTCGAAATTGAAAACGGAAGCTCTAAGAAAAGTCAAACGACAATAACTTTTGACTCGGATGTCCGATTGAGTCTCCTAATATATCGAGACGCTCATAATTGAAAACAAAAGATCTGAGTAAATTCAAACGACAATAACTTTTAACTCGGATGTCCGATTGTGTCCCGTAGGATATCGAGGCGCTCGTAATTGAAAACGGAAGCTCTGAGAAAAATCAAACGACAATAAATTTTAACTCGGATGTCTGATCGAGCACTGTAATATATGTAGACGCTCGAAATTGAAAACGGAAGCTGTAAGAAAAGTCACACGACAATAACTTTTTGACTCGGATGTCCGATTGAGTCTCGTAATATATCGAGACGTTCATAATTGAAAACAAAAGATCTGAGTAAATTCAAACGACAATAACTTTTCACTCGGATGTCCGATTGTGTCCCGTAGGATATCGAGACGCTCGTAATTGAAAACGGAAGCTCTGAGAAAAATCAAACGACAATAACTTTTAACTCGGATGTCCGATTGAGCCCTGTAATATATCGAGACGCTCGAAATTGAAAACGGAAGCTCTAAGAAAATTCAAACGACAATAACTTTTAACTCGGATGTCCGATTGAGCCCTATAATATATCGAGACGCTCGAAATTGAAAACGGAAGCTCTAAGAATAGTCAAACGACAATAACTTTTTGACTCGGATGTCCGATTGAGTCTCGAATATATCGAGACGCTCATAATTGAAAACAAAAGATCTGAGTAAATTCAAACGACAATAACTTTTAACTCGGATGTCCGATTGTGTCCCGTAGGATATCGAGACGCTCGTAATTGAAAACGGAAGCTCTTAGAAAAATCAAAAGACAATAACTTTTAACTCGGATGTCCGATTGAGCCCTGTAATATATCGAGACGCTCGAAATTGAAAACGGAAGCTCTAAGAAAAGTCAAACGACAATAACTTTTAACTCGGATGTCCGATTGAGCCCTATAATATATCGAGATGCTCAAAATTGAAAACGGAAGCTCTAAGAAAAGTCAAATGACAATAACTTTTGACTCGGATGTCCGATTGAGTCTCGTAATATATCGAGACGCTCATAATTGAAAACAAAAGATCTGAGTAAATTCAAACGACAATAACTTTTCACTCGGTTGTCCGATTGTGTCCCGTAGGATATCGAGACGCTCGTAATTGAAAACGGAAGCTCTGAGAAAAATCAAACGACAATAACTTTTAACTCGGATGTCTGATCGAGCATTGTAATATATGAAGACGCTCGAAATTGAAAACGGAAGCTCTAAGAAAAGTCACACGACAATAACTTTTTGACTCGGATGTCCAATTGAGTCTCGTAATATATCAAGACGCTCATAATTGAAAACAAAAGATCTGAGTAAATTCAAACGACAATAACTTTTCACTCGGATGTCCGATTGTGTCCCGTAGGATATCGAGACGCTCGTAATTGAAAACAGAAGCTCTGAGAAAAATCAAACGACAATAACTTTTAACTCGGATGTCTGATCGAGCATTGTAATATATGAAGACGCTCGAAATTGAAAACGGAAGCTCTAAGAAAAGTCAAACAACAATAACTTTTAACTCGGATGTCCGATTGAGCCCTATAATATATCGAGACGCTCGAAATTGAAAACGGAAGCTCTAAGAAAAGTCAAACGACAATAATTTTTAACTCGGATGTCCTATTGAGCCCTGTAATATATCGAGACGCTCGAAATTGAAAACGGAAGCTCTAAGAAAAGTCAAACGACAATAACTTTTGACTCGGATGTCCGATTGAGCCCTATAATATATCGAGACGCTCAAAATTGAAAACGGAAGTTCTAAGAAAAGTCAAACGATAATAACTTTTGACTCGGATGTCCGATTGTGTCCCGTAGGATATCGAGACGCTCGAAATTGAAAACTGAAGCTCTAAGCAAATTCTAACGACAATAACTTTTGACTCGGATGTCCGATTGTGTCGTTTAGGATATCGAGACACTCGTAAATTAAAACGGAAGCCCTGAGAAAAATCTAACGACAAGAACTTTTAACTCGGATGTCTGATCGAGCCCTATAATATATCCAGACGCTCGAAATTGAAAACGGAAGCTCTAAGAATAGTCAAACGACAATAAATTTTTGACTCGGATGTCCGATTGAGTCTCCTAATATATCGAGAGGCTCATAATTGAAAACAAAAGATCTGAGTAAATTCAAACGACAATAACTTTTAACTCGGATGTCCGATTGTGTCCCGTAGGATATCGAGACGCTCGTAATTGAAAACGGAAGCTCTTAGAAAAATCAAAAGACAATAACTTTTAACTCGGATGTCCGATTGAGCCCTATAATATATCGAGACGCTCGAAATTGAAAACAGAAGCTCTAAGAAAAGTCAAACGACAATAACTTTTAACTCGGATGTCCGATTGAGCCCTACAATATATCGAGACGCTCGAAATTGATAACGGAATCTCTAAGAAAAGTCAAACGATAATAACTTTTGACTCGGTTGTCCGATTGTGTCCCGTAGGATATCGAGACCCTCGAAATTGAAAACTGAAGCTCTAAGCAAATTCAAACGACAATAACTTTTGACTCGGATGTCCGATTGTGTCCCGTAAGATATCAAGACACTCGTAATTGAAAACGGAAGCTCTGAGAAAAATCTAACGACAATAACTTTTAACTCGGATGTCTGATCGAGCACTGTAATATATGTAGACGCTCGAAATTGAAAACGGAAGCTCTAAGAAAAGTCAAACGACAATAACTTTTGACTCGGATGTCTGATTGAGCACTATAATATATGAAGACGCTCGAAATTGAAAACGAAAGCTCTAAGAAAAGTCAAACGACAATAACTTTTAACTCGGATGTCCGATTGAGCCCTTTAATATATCGAGACGCTCGAAATTGAAAACGAGAGCTCTAAGAAAAGTCAAACGACAATAACTTTTAACTCGGATGTCCGATTGAGCCCTATAATATATCGAGACGCTCAAATTGAAAACGGAAGCTCTAAGAAAAGTCAAACGACAATAACTTTTGACTCGGATGTCCGACTGAGTCTCGTAATATATCGAGACGCTCATAATTGAAAACAAAAGATCTGAGTAAATTCAAACGACAATAACTTTTCACTCGGATGTCCGATTGTGTCCCGTAGGATATCGAGGCGCTCGTAATTGAAAACGGAAGCTCTGAGAAAAATCAAACGACAATAACTTTTAACTCGGATGTCTGATCGAGCACTGTAATATATGAAGACGCTCGAAATTGAAAACGGAAGCTCTAAGAAAAGTTACACGACAATAACTTTTTGACTCGGATGTCCGATTGAGTCTCGTAATATATCGAGACGTTCATAATTGAAAACAAAAGATCTGAGTAAATTCAAATGACAATAACTTTTCACTCGGATGTCCGATTGTGTCCCGTAGGATATCGAGACGCTCGTAATTGAAAACGGAAGCTCTGAGAAAAATCAAACGACAATAACTTTTAACTCGGATGTCCGATTGAGCCCTGTAATATATCGAGACGCTCGAAATTGAAAACGGAAGCTCTAAGAAAATTCAAACGACAATAACTTTTAACTCGGATGTCCGATTGAGCCCTATAATATATCGAGACGCTCAAATTGAAAACGCAAGCTCTAACAAAA
>NW_021144230.1:0-16273 GCF_004193775.1 Glycine soja
CGCGTTATATTAAGGGACTCAATCAGACATCCGAGTAAAAAGTTATTGTCGTTTGAATTAGCTGAGAGCTTCAACATTCAATTTCGAGCGTCTCGTTATATTATGGGACTCAATCAGACATCCGAGTAAATAGTTATTGTCGTTTGAATTGGCTCAGAGCTTCAACATTCAATTTCGAGCGTCTCAATATATTACGGGACTCAATCAGACATCCGAGTAAAACGTTATTGTCGTTTGAATTGGCTCAGAGGTTCAACATTCAATTTCGAGCGTCACGCTATATTACGGGACTCATTCAGACATCCGAGTAAAAAGTTATTGTCGTTTGAATTGGCTCAGAGCTTCAACATTCAATTTCGAGAGTCTCGATATATTATGGGACTCAATCAGACATCCGAGTTAAAAGTAATTGTCGTTTGAATTGGCTCAGAGGTTCAACATTCAATTTCGAGCGTCTCGATATATTACGGGACTCAATCAGACATCCGAGTAAAACGTTATTGTCGTTTGAATTGGCTCAGAGGTTCAACATTCAATTTCGAGCGTCTCGATATATTACGGGACTCAATCAGACATCCGAGTAAAAATTATTGTCGTTTGCATTTGCTTAGAGGTTCAACATTCAATTTCGAGCGTCTCGATATATTACGGGACTCAATCAGACATCCGAGTAAAAAGTTATTGTCGTTTGAATTGGCTCAGAGCTTCAACATTCAATTTCGAGCGTCTCGATATATGACGGGACTCAATCAGACATCCGAGTAAAAAGTTATTGTCGTTTGAATTAGCTGAGAGCTTCAACATTCAATTTCGAGCGTCTCGTATATTACGGGACTCAATCAGACATCCGAGTAAAAAGTTATTGTCGTTTGAATTGGCTCAGAGCTTCAACATTCAATTTCGAGCGTCTCGATATATGACGGGACTCAATCAGACATCCGAGTAAAAGTTATTGTCGTTTGAATTGGCTCAGAGCTTCAACATTCAATTTCGAGCGTCTCGATATATTAAGGGACTCAATCAGACATCCGAGTAAAAAGTTATTGTCGTTTGAATTAGCTGAGAGCTTCAACATTCAATTTCGAGCGTCTCGTTATATTATGGGACTCAATCAGACATCCGAGTAAAAAGTTATTGTCGTTTGAATTGGCTCAGAGCTTCAACATTCAATTTCGAGCGTCTCGATATATTACGGGACTCAATCAGACATCCGAGTAAAAAGTTATTGTCGTTTGAATTGGCTAGAGTTCAACATTCAATTTCGAGCGTCTCGTATATTACGGGACTCAATCAGACATCCGAGTAAAAGTTATTGTCGTTTGAATTGGCTCAGAGCTTCAACATTCAATTTCGAGCGTCTCGTATATTACGGGACTCAATCAGACATCCGAGTAAAAAGTTATTGTCGTTTGAATTGGCTCAGAGCTTCAACATTCAATTTCGAGCGTCTCGATATATTACGGGACTCAATCAGACATCCGAGTAAAAAGTTATTGTCGTTTGAATTGCTCAGAGGTTCAACATTCAATTTCGAGCGTCTCGATATATTACGGGACTCAATCAGACATCCGAGTAAAAAGTTATTGTCGTTTGAATTGCTAGAGCTTCAACATTCAATTTCGAGCGTCTCGATATATTACGGGACTCAATCAGACATCCGAGTAAAAGTTATTGTCGTTTGAATTGGCTAGAGCTTCAACATTCAATTTCGAGCGTCTCGATATATTACGGGACTCAATCAGACATCCGAGTAAAAAGTTATTGTCGTTTGAATTGGCTCAGAGCTTCAACATTCAATTTCGAGCGTCTCGATATATTACGGGACTCAATCAGACATCCGAGTAAAAAGTTATTGTCGTTTGAATTGGCTCAGAGCTTCAACATTCAATTTCGAGCGTCTCGATATATTACGGGACTCAATCAGACATCCGAGTAAAAAGTTATTGTCGTTTGAATTGCTAGAGCTTCAACATTCAATTTCGAGCGTCTCGTTATATTACGGGACTCAATCAGACATCCGAGTAAAAAGTTATTGTCGTTTGAATTGGCTCAGAGCTTCAACATTCAATTTCGAGCGTCTCGTTATATTACGGGACTCAATCAGACATCCGAGTAAAAAGTTATTGTCGTTTGAATTGCTCAGAGCTTCAACATTCAATTTCGAGCGTCTCGATATATGACGGGACTCAATCAGACATCCGAGTAAAAGTTATTGTCGTTTGAATTGCCTCAGAGCTTCAACATTCAATTTCGAGCGTCTCGATATATTACGGGACTCAATCAGACATCCGAGTAAAACGTTATTGTCGTTTGAATTGGCTCAGAGGTTCAACATTCAATTTCGAGCGTCACGCTATATTACGGGACTCAATCAGACATCCGAGTAAAAAGTTATTGTCGTTTGAATTGGTTCAGAGCTTCAACATTCAATTTCGAGAGTCTCGATATATTATGGGACTCAATCAGACATCCGAGTTAAAAGTAATTGTCGTTTGAATTGGCTCAGAGGTTCAACATTCAATTTCGAGCGTCTAGATATATTACGGGACTCAATCAGACATCCGAGTAAAACGTTATTGTCGTTTGAATTGGCTCAGAGGTTCAACATTCAATTTCGAGCGTCTCGATATATTACGGGACTCAATCAGACATCCGAGTAAAAATTATTGTCGTTTGAATTGCTAGAGGTTCAACATTCAATTTCGAGCGTCTCGATATATTACGGGACTCAATCAGACATCCGAGTAAAAAGTTATTGTCGTTTGAATTGGCTCAGAGCTTCAACATTCAATTTCGAGCGTCTCGATATATACGGGACTCAATCAGACATCCGAGTAAAAGTTATTGTCGTTTGAATTGCTGAGAGCTTCAACATTCAATTTCGAGCGTCTCGTTATATTACGGGACTCAATCAGACATCCGAGTAAAAAGTTATTGTCGTTTGAATTGGCTCAGAGCTTCAACATTCAATTTCGAGAGTCTCGATATATACGGGACTCAATCAGACATCCGAGTAAAAGTTATTGTCGTTTGAATTGGCTCAGAGCTTCAACATTCAATTTCGAGCGTCTCGATATATTACGGGACTCAATCAGACATCCGAGTAAAAAGTTATTGTCGTTTGAATTGCTAGAGCTTCAACATTCAATTTCGAGCGTCTCGTTATATTACGGGACTCAATCAGACATCCGAGTAAAAAGTTATTGTCGTTTGAATTGGCTCAGAGCTTCAACATTCAATTTCGAGCGTCTCGATATATTACGGGACTCAATCAGACATCCGAGTAAAAAGTTATTGTCGTTTGAATTGCTCAGAGGTTCAACATTCAATTTCGAGCGTCTCGATATATTACGGGACTCAATCAGACATCCGAGTAAAAGTTATTGTCGTTTGAATTGGCTCAGAGCTTCAACATTCAATTTCGAGCGTCTCGATATATTACGGGACTCAATCAGACATCCGAGTAAAAGTTATTGTCGTTTGAATTGGCTCAGAGCTTCAACATTCAATTTCGAGCGTCTCGATATATTACGGGACTCAATCAGACATCCGAGTAAAAAGTTATTGTCGTTTGAATTGGCTCAGAGCTTCAACATTCAATTTCGAGCGTCTCGATATATTACGGGACTCAATCAGACATCCGAGTAAAAAGTTATTGTCGTTTGAATTGGCTCAGAGCTTCAACATTCAATTTCGAGCGTCTCGATATATTACGGGACTCAATCAGACATCCGAGTAAAAAGTTATTGTCGTTTGAATTGGCTCAGAGCTTCAACATTCAATTTCGAGCGTCTCGATATATTACGGGACTCAATCAGACATCCGAGTAAAAAGTTATTGTCGTTTGAATTGGCTCAGAGCTTCAACATTCAATTTCGAGCGTCTCGATATATTACGGGACTCAATCAGACATCCGAGTAAAAGTTATTGTCGTTTGAATTGGCTCAGAGCTTCAACATTCAATTTCGAGCGTCTCGATATATTACGGGACTCAATCAGACATCCGAGTAAAAAGTTATTGTCGTTTGAATTGCTAGAGCTTCAACATTCAATTTCGAGCGTCTCGATATATTACGGGACTCAATCAGACATCCGAGTAAAAGTTATTGTCGTTTGAATTGGCTCAGAGCTTCAACATTCAATTTCGAGCGTCTCGATATATTACGGGACTCAATCAGACATCCGAGTAAAAAGTTATTGTCGTTTGAATTGCTAGAGCTTCAACATTCAATTTCGAGCGTCTCGATATATTACGGGACTCAATCAGACATCCGAGTAAAAAGTTATTGTCGTTTGAATTGGCTCAGAGCTTCAACATTCAATTTCGAGCGTCTCGATATATTACGGGACTCAATCAGACATCCGAGTAAAAAGTTATTGTCGTTTGAATTGGCTCAGAGCTTCAACATTCAATTTCGAGCGTCTCGATATATTACGGGACTCAATCAGACATCCGAGTAAAAAGTTATTGTCGTTTGAATTGCTCAGAGCTTCAACATTCAATTTCGAGCGTCTCGATATATTACGGGACTCAATCAGACATCCGAGTAAAAAGTTATTGTCGTTTGAATTGCTCAGAGCTTCAACATTCAATTTCGAGCGTCTCGATATATTACGGGACTCAATCAGACATCCGAGTAAAAAGTTATTGTCGTTTGAATTGGCTCAGAGCTTCAACATTCAATTTCGAGCGTCTCGATATATTACGGGACTCAATCAGACATCCGAGTAAAAAGTTATTGTCGTTTGAATTGGCTCAGAGCTTCAACATTCAATTTCGAGCGTCTCGATATATTACGGGACTCAATCAGACATCCGAGTAAAAAGTTATTGTCGTTTGAATTGGCTCAGAGCTTCAACATTCAATTTCGAGCGTCTCGATATATTACGGGACTCAATCAGACATCCGAGTAAAAAGTTATTGTCGTTTGAATTGGCTCAGAGCTTCAACATTCAATTTCGAGCGTCTCGATATATTACGGGACTCAATCAGACATCCGAGTAAAAAGTTATTGTCGTTTGAATTGGCTCAGAGGTTCAACATTCAATTTCGAGCGTCTCGATATATTACGGGACTCAATCAGACATCCGAGTAAAAGTTATTGTCGTTTGAATTGGCTCAGAGTTCAACATTCAATTTCGAGCGTCTCGATATATTACGGGACTCAATCAGACATCCGAGTAAAAAGTTATTGTCGTTTGAATTGGCTCAGAGCTTCAACATTCAATTTCGAGCGTCTCGATATATTACGGGACTCAATCAGACATCCGAGTAAAACGTTATTGTCGTTTGAATTGGCTCAGAGGTTCAACATTCAATTTCGAGCGTCTCGATATATTACGGGACTCAATCAGACATCCGAGTAAAAGTTATTGTCGTTTGAATTGGCTCAGAGCTTCAACATTCAATTTCGAGCGTCTCGATATATAAAGGGACTCAATCAGACATCCGAGTAAAAAGTTATTGTCGTTTGAATTGGCTCAGAGGTTCAACATTCAATTTCGAGCGTCTCGATATATTACGGGACTCAATCAGACATCCGAGTAAAAAGTTATTGTCGTTTGAATTGGCTCAGAGCTTCAACATTCAATTTCGAGCGTCTCGATATATTACGGGACTCAATCAGACATCCGAGTAAAAAGTTATTGTCGTTTGAATTGCTGAGAGCTTCAACATTCAATTTCGAGCGTCTCGTATATTACGGGACTCAATCAGACATCCGAGTAAAAAGTTATTGTCGTTTGAATTGGCTCAGAGCTTCAACATTCAATTTCGAGCGTCTCGATATATTACGGGACTCAATCAGACATCCGAGTAAAAGTTATTGTCGTTTGAATTGGCTCAGAGGTTCAACATTCCATTTCGAGCGTCACGGTATATTACGGGACTCAATCAGACATCCGAGTAAAAAGTTATTGTCGTTTGAATTGCTCAGAGCTTCAACATTCAATTTCGAGCGTCTCGTATATTACGGGACTCAATCAGACATCCGAGTAAAAAGTTATTGTCGTTTGAATTGGCTCAGAGTTCAACATTCAATTTCGAGCGTCTCGATATATTACGGGACTCAATCAGACATCCGAGTAAAAAGTTATTGTCGTTTGAATTGGCTAGAGGTTCAACATTCAATTTCGAGCGTCTCGATATATTACGGGACTCAATCAGACATCCGAGTAAAAAGTTATTGTCGTTTGAATTGGCTAGAGCTTCAACATTCAATTTCGAGCCTCTCGATATATTACGGGACTCAATCAGACATCCGAGTAAAAACGTTATTGTCGTTTGAATTGGCTCAGAGCTTCAACATTCAATTTCGAGCGTCTCGATATATTACGGGACTCAATCAGACATCCGAGTAAAAAGTTATTGTCGTTTGAATTGGCTCAGAGTTCAACATTCAATTTCGAGCGTCTCGATATATTACGGGACTCAATCAGACATCCGAGTAAAAGTTATTGTCGTTTGAATTGCTCAGAGGTTCAACATTCAATTTCGAGCGTCTCGATATATTACGGGACTCAATCAGACATCCGAGTAAAAAGTTATTGTCGTTTGAATTGGCTCAGAGCTTCAACATTCAATTTCGAGCGTCTCGATATATTACGGGACTCAATCAGACATCCGAGTAAAAAGTTATTGTCGTTTGAATTGGCTCAGAGCTTCAACATTCAATTTCGAGCGTCTCGATATATTACGGGACTCAATCAGACATCCGAGTAAAAGTTATTGTCGTTTGAATTGGCTCAGAGCTTCAACATTCAATTTCGAGCGTCTCGATATATTACGGGACTCAATCAGACATCCGAGTAAAAAGTTATTGTCGTTTGAATTGGCTCAGAGCTTCAACATTCAATTTCGAGCGTCTCGATATATACGGGACTCAATCAGACATCCGAGTAAAAGTTATTGTCGTTTGAATTGCTAGAGTTCAACATTCAATTTCGAGCGTCTCGTATATTACGGGACTCAATCAGACATCCGAGTAAAAGTTATTGTCGTTTGAATTGGCTCAGAGCTTCAACATTCAATTTCGAGCGTCTCGATATATTACGGGACTCAATCAGACATCCGAGTAAAAAGTTATTGTCGTTTGAATTGGCTCAGAGCTTCAACATTCAATTTCGAGCGTCTCGATATATTACGGGACTCAATCAGACATCCGAGTAAAAGTTATTGTCGTTTGAATTGCTCAGAGTTCAACATTCAATTTCGAGCGTCTCGATATATTACGGGACTCAATCAGACATCCGAGTAAAAAGTTATTGTCGTTTGAATTGGCTCAGAGCTTCAACATTCAATTTCGAGCGTCTCGATATATTACGGGACTCAATCAGACATCCGAGTAAAAAGTTATTGTCGTTTGAATTGGCTCAGAGGTTCAACATTCAATTTCGAGCGTCTCGATATATTACGGGACTCAATCAGACATCCGAGTAAAAAGTTATTGTCGTTTGAATTGGCTCAGAGCTTCAACATTCAATTTCGAGCGTCTCGTTATATTACGGGACTCAATCAGACATCCGAGTAAAAAGTTATTGTCGTTTGAATTGGCTCAGAGCTTCAACATTCAATTTCGAGCGTCTCGATATATTACGGGACTCAATCAGACATCCGAGTAAAAAGTTATTGTCGTTTGAATTGGCTCAGAGTTCAACATTCAATTTCGAGCGTCTCGATATATTACGGGACTCAATCAGACATCCGAGTAAAAAGTTATTGTCGTTTGAATTGCTAGAGCTTCAACATTCAATTTCGAGCGTCTCGATATATTACGGGACTCAATCAGACATCCGAGTAAAAAGTTATTGTCGTTTGAATTGGCTCAGAGCTTCAACATTCAATTTCGAGCGTCTCGATATATACGGGACTCAATCAGACATCCGAGTAAAAAGTTATTGTCGTTTGAATTGGCTCAGAGCTTCAACATTCAATTTCGAGCGTCTCGATATATTACGGGACTCAATCAGACATCCGAGTAAAAAGTTATTGTCGTTTGAATTGGCTCAGAGCTTCAACATTCAATTTCGAGCGTCTCGTTATATTACGGGACTCAATCAGACATCCGAGTAAAAAGTTATTGTCGTTTGAATTGGCTCAGAGCTTCAACATTCAATTTCGAGCGTCTCGATATATTACGGGACTCAATCAGACATCCGAGTAAAAAGTTATTGTCGTTTGAATTGGCTCAGAGCTTCAACATTCAATTTCGAGCGTCTCGATATATTACGGGACTCAATCAGACATCCGAGTAAAACGTTATTGTCGTTTGAATTGGCTCAGAGGTTCAACATTCAATTTCGAGCGTCTCGATATATTACGGGACTCAATCAGACATCCGAGTAAAAAGTTATTGTCGTTTGAATTGGCTCAGAGCTTCAACATTCAATTTCGAGCGTCTCGATATATTACGGGACTCAATCAGACATCCGAGTAAAAAGTTATTGTCGTTTGAATTGGCTCAGAGGTTCAACATTCAATTTCGAGCGTCTCGATATATTACGGGACTCAATCAGACATCCGAGTAAAAGTTATTGTCGTTTGAATTGGCTCAGAGGTTCAACATTCAATTTCGAGCGTCTCGATATATTACGGGACTCAATCAGACATCCGAGTAAAAATTATTGTCGTTTGAATTGCTAGAGTTCAACATTCAATTTCGAGCGTCTCGATATATTACGGGACTCAATCAGACATCCGAGTAAAAAGTTATTGTCGTTTGAATTGGCTCAGAGCTTCAACATTCAATTTCGAGCGTCTCGATATATTACGGGACTCAATCAGACATCCGAGTAAAAAGTTATTGTCGTTTGAATTAGCTGAGAGCTTCAACATTCAATTTCGAGCGTCTCGTTATATTACGGGACTCAATCAGACATCCGAGTAAAAAGTTATTGTCGTTTGAATTGGCTCAGAGCTTCAACATTCAATTTCGAGCGTCTCGATATATTACGGGACTCAATCAGACATCCGAGTAAAAAGTTATTGTCGTTTGAATTGCTCAGAGGTTCAACATTCAATTTCGAGCGTCTCGATATATTACGGGACTCAATCAGACATCCGAGTAAAAGTTATTGTCGTTTGAATTGCTAGAGCTTCAACATTCAATTTCGAGCGTCTCGTTATATTACGGGACTCAATCAGACATCCGAGTAAAAAGTTATTGTCGTTTGAATTGGCTCAGAGGTTCAACATTCAATTTCGAGCGTCTCGATATATTACGGGACTCAATCAGACATCCGAGTAAAAGTTATTGTCGTTTGAATTGGCTAGAGGTTCAACATTCAATTTCGAGCGTCTCGATATATTACGGGACTCAATCAGACATCCGAGTAAAAAGTTATTGTCGTTTGAATTGCTAGAGCTTCAACATTCAATTTCGAGCGTCTCGTATATTACGGGACTCAATCAGACATCCGAGTAAAAAGTTATTGTCGTTTGAATTGGCTAGAGGTTCAACATTCAATTTCGAGCGTCTCGATATATTACGGGACTCAATCAGACATCCGAGTAAAAAGTTATTGTCGTTTGAATTGGCTCAGAGTTCCACATTCAATTTCGAGCGTCTCGATATATTACGGGACTCAATCAGACATCCGAGTAAAAAGTTATTGTCGTTTGAATTGCTCAGAGTTCAACATTCAATTTCGAGCGTCTCGATATATTACGGGACTCAATCAGACATCCGAGTAAAAAGTTATTGTCGTTTGAATTGGCTCAGAGCTTCAACATTCAATTTCGAGCGTCTCGATATATTACGGGACTCAATCAGACATCCGAGTAAAAGTTATTGTCGTTTGAATTGCTAGAGCTTCAACATTCAATTTCGAGCGTCTCGTATATTACGGGACTCAATCAGACATCCGAGTAAAAAGTTATTGTCGTTTGAATTAGCTCAGAGCTTCAACATTCAATTTCGAGCGTCTCGATATATTACGGGACTCAATCAGACATCCGAGTAAAAGTTATTGTCGTTTGAATTGGCTAGAGATTCAACATTCAATTTCGAGGTCTCGATATATGACGGGACTCAATCAGACATCCGAGTAAAATTATTGTCGTTTGAATTGCTAGAGCTTCACATTCAATTTCGAGCGTCTCGTATATTACGGGACTCAATCAGACATCGAGTAAAAGTTATTGTCGTTTGAATTGGCTCAGAGCTTCAACATTCAATTTCGAGCGTCTCGATATATTACGGGACTCAATCAGACATCCGAGTAAAAAGTTATTGTCGTTTGAATTGCTCAGAGCTTCAACATTCAATTTCGAGCGTCTCGATATATTACGGGACTCAATCAGACATCCGAGTAAAAGTTATTGTCGTTTGAATTGGCTCAGAGTTCAACATTCAATTTCGAGCGTCTCGATATATTACGGGACTCAATCAGACATCCGAGTAAAAAGTTATTGTCGTTTGAATTGGCTCAGAGTTCAACATTCAATTTCGAGCGTCTCGATATATTACGGGACTCAATCAGACATCCGAGTAAAAGTTATTGTCGTTTGAATTGCTCAGAGCTTCAACATTCAATTTCGAGCGTCTCGATATATTACGGGACTCAATCAGACATCCGAGTAAAAGTTATTGTCGTTTGAATTGGCTCAGAGGTTCAACATTCAATTTCGAGCGTCTCGATATATTACGGGACTCAATCAGACATCCGAGTAAAAGTTATTGTCGTTTGAATTGCTCAGAGCTTCAACATTCAATTTCGAGCGTCTCGATATATTACGGGACTCAATCAGACATCCGAGTAAAAAGTTATTGTCGTTTGAATTGGCTCAGAGGTTCAACATTCAATTTCGAGCGTCTCGATATATTACGGGACTCAATCAGACATCCGAGTAAAAGTTATTGTCGTTTGAATTGGCTCAGAGCTTCAACATTCAATTTCGAGCGTCTCGATATATTAAGGGACTCAATCAGACATCCGAGTAAAAAGTTATTGTCGTTTGAATTGGCTCAGAGTTCAACATTCAATTTCGAGCGTCTCGATATATTACGGGACTCAATCAGACATCCGAGTAAAAGTTATTGTCGTTTGAATTGCTCAGAGCTTCAACATTCAATTTCGAGCGTCTCGATATATTACGGGACTCAATCAGACATCCGAGTAAAAAGTTATTGTCGTTTGAATTGGCTCAGAGCTTCAACATTCAATTTCGAGCGTCTCGATATATTACGGGACTCAATCAGACATCCGAGTAAAAAGTTATTGTCGTTTGAATTGCTCAGAGTTCAACATTCAATTTCGAGCGTCTCGATATATTACGGGACTCAATCAGACATCCGAGTAAAAAGTTATTGTCGTTTGAATTGGCTCAGAGGTTCAACATTCAATTTCGAGCGTCTCGATATATTACGGGACTCAATCAGACATCCGAGTAAAAAGTTATTGTCGTTTGAATTGGCTCAGAGCTTCAACATTCAATTTCGAGCGTCTCGATATATTACGGGACTCAATCAGACATCCGAGTAAAAGTTATTGTCGTTTGAATTGCTCAGAGCTTCAACATTCAATTTCGAGCGTCTCGATATATTACGGGACTCAATCAGACATCCGAGTAAAAAGTTATTGTCGTTTGAATTGGCTCAGAGCTTCAACATTCAATTTCGAGCGTCTCGATATATTACGGGACTCAATCAGACATCCGAGTAAAAAGTTATTGTCGTTTGAATTGGCTCAGAGTTCAACATTCAATTTCGAGCGTCTCGATATATTACGGGACTCAATCAGACATCCGAGTAAAAAGTTATTGTCGTTTGAATTGCTCAGAGGTTCAACATTCAATTTCGAGCGTCTCGATATATTACGGGACTCAATCAGACATCCGAGTAAAAAGTTATTGTCGTTTGAATTGGCTCAGAGCTTCAACATTCAATTTCGAGCGTCTCGATATATTACGGGACTCAATCAGACATCCGAGTAAAAGTTATTGTCGTTTGAATTGCTCAGAGCTTCAACATTCAATTTCGAGCGTCTCGATATATTACGGGACTCAATCAGACATCCGAGTAAAAAGTTATTGTCGTTTGAATTGGCTCAGAGCTTCAACATTCAATTTCGAGCGTCTCGATATATTACGGGACTCAATCAGACATCCGAGTAAAAAGTTATTGTCGTTTGAATTGGCTAGAGTTCAACATTCAATTTCGAGCGTCTCGATATATACGGGACTCAATCAGACATCCGAGTAAAACTTATTGTCGTTTGAATTTGCTAGAGCTTCAACATTCAATTTCGAGCGTCTCGTTATATTACGGACTCAATCAGACATCGAGTAAAAAGTTATTGTCGTTTGAATTGGCTCAGAGCATCGACATTCAATTTCGAGCGTGTCGATATATTACGGGACTCAATCAGACATCCGAGTAAAAAGTTATTGTCGTTTGAATTGCTCAGAGGTTCAACATTCAATTTCGAGCGTCTCGATATGTTACGGGACTCAATCAGACATCCGAGTAAAAGTTATTGTCGTTTGAATTGGCTCAGAGGTTCAACATTCAATTTCGAGCGTCTCGATATATTACGGGACTCAATCAGACATCCGAGTAAAAAGTTATTGTCGTTTGAATTGGCTCAGAGCTTCAACATTCAATTTCGAGCGTCTCGATATATAAAGGGACTCAATCAGACATCCGAGTAAAACGTTATTGTCGTTTGAATTGGCTCAGAGGTTCAACATTCAATTTCGAGCGTCTCGATATGTTACGGGACTCAATCAGACATCCGAGTAAAATGTTATTGTCGTTTGAATTAGCTGAGAGCTTCAACATTGAATTTCGAGCGTCTCGTTATATTACGGGACTCAATCAGACATCCGAGTAAAAAGTTATTGTCGTTTGAATTGGCTCAGAGGTTCAACATTCAATTTCGAGCGTCTCGTTATATTACGGGACTCAATCAGACATCCGAGTAAAAAGTTATTGTCGTTTGAATTGGCTCAGAGCTTCAACATTCAATTTCGAGCGTCTCGATATATTACGGGACTCAATCAGACATCCGAGTAAAAAGTTATTGTCGTTTGAATTGGCTCAGAGGTTCAACATTCAATTTCGAGCGTCTCGATATATTACGGGACTCAATCAGACATCCGAGTAAAAAGTTATTGTCGTTTGAATTGGCTCAGAGCTTCAACATTCAATTTCGAGCGTCTCGATATATTACGGGACTCAATCAGACATCCGAGTAAAAAGTTATTGTCGTTTGAATTTGCTCAGAGATTCAACATTCAATTTCGAGCGTCTCGATATATTACGGGACTCAATCAGACATCCGAGTAAAAGTTATTGTCGTTTGAATTGCTCAGAGGTTCAACATTCAATTTCGAGCGTCTCGATATATTACGGGACTCAATCAGACATCCGAGTAAAAGTTATTGTCGTTTGAATTGGCTCAGAGGTTCAACATTCAATTTCGAGCGTCTCGATATATTACGGGACTCAATCAGACATCCGAGTAAAAGTTATTGTCGTTTGAATTGGCTCAGAGCTTCAACATTCAATTTCGAGCGTCTCGTTATATTACGGGACTCAATCAGACATCCGAGTAAAAAGTTATTGTCGTTTGAATTAGCTGAGAGCTTCAACATTCAATTTCGAGCGTCTCGTTATATTACGGGACTCAATCAGACATCCGAGTAAAAAGTTATTGTCGTTTGAATTGGCTCAGAGGTTCAACATTCAATTTCAAGCGTCTCGTTATATTACGGGACTCAATCAGACATCCGAGTAAAAAGTTATTGTCGTTTGAATTAGCTGAGAGCTTCAACATTCAATTTCGAGCGTCTCGATATGTTACGGGACTCAATCAGACATCCGAGTAAAAAGCAATTGTCGTTTGAATTGCTCAGAGATTAAACATTCAATTTCGAGCGTCTCGATATATTACGGGACTCACTCAGACATCCGAGTAAAATGTTATTGTCGTTTGAATTTGCTCAGAGGTTCAACATTCAATTTCGAGCGTCTCGATATATTACGGGACTCAATCAGACATCCGAGTAAAAGTTATTGTCGTTTGAATTGCTCAGAGCTTCAACATTCAATTTCGAGCGTCTCGATATATACGGGACTCAATCAGACATCCGAGTAAAAGTTATTGTCGTTTGAATTGGCTCAGAGGTTCAACATTCAATTTCGAGCGTCTCGATATATTACGGGACTCAATCAGACATCCGAGTAAAAGTTATTGTCGTTTGAATTAGCTGAGAGCTTCAACATTGAATTTCGAGCGTCTCGTTATATTACGGGACTCAATCAGACATCCGAGTAAAAAGTTATTGTCGTTTGAATTGGCTCAGAGCTTCAACATTCAATTTCGAGCGTCTCGATATATTACGGGACTCAATCAGACATCCGAGTAAAAGTTATTGTCGTTTGAATTGCTCAGAGGTTCAACATTCAATTTCGAGCGTCTCGTATATTACGGGACTCAATCAGACATCCGAGTAAAAAGTTATTGTCGTTTGAATTGGCATAGAGGTTCAACATTCAATTTCGAGCGTCTCGTTATATTACGGGACTCAATCAGACATCCGAGTAAAAAGTTATTGTCGTTTGAATTGCTCAGAGCTTCAACATTCAATTTCGAGCGTCTCGATATATTACGGGACTCAATCAGACATCCGAGTAAAAAGTTATTGTCGTTTGAATTGGCTCAGAGGTTCAACATTCAATTTCGAGCGTCTCGATATTTACGGGACTCAATCAGACATCCGAGTAAAAAGTTATTGTCGTTTGAATTGCTCAGAGTTCAACATTCAATTTCGAGCGTCTCGATATATTACGGGACTCAATCAGACATCCGAGTAAAAAGTTATTGTCGTTTGAATTGCTCAGAGGTTCAACATTCAATTTCGAGCGTCTCGATATATTACGGGACTCAATCAGACATCCGAGTAAAAAGTTATTGTCGTTTGAATTGGCTCAGAGCTTCAACATTCAATTTCGAGCGTCTCGATATATTACGGGACTCAATCAGACATCCGAGTAAAAGTTATTGTCGTTTGAATTGCCTCAGAGCTTCAACATTCAATTTCGAGCGTCTCGATATATTAAGGGACTCAATCAGACATCCGAGTAAAAGTTATTGTCGTTTGAATTGGCTCAGAGTTCAACATTCAATTTCGAGCGTCTCGATATATTACGGGACTCAATCAGACATCCGAGTAAAAGTTATTGTCGTTTGAATTGGCTAGAGTTCAACATTCAATTTCGAGCGTCTCGATATATTACGGGACTCAATCAGACATCCGAGTAAAAAGTTATTGTCGTTTGAATTGGCTCAGAGGTTCAACATTCAATTTCGAGCGTCTCGATATATTACGGGACTCAATCAGACATCCGAGTAAAAGTTATTGTCGTTTGAATTGCTCAGAGTTCAACATTCAATTTCGAGCGTCTCGATATATTACGGGACTCAATCAGACATCCGAGTAAAAGTTATTGTCGTTTGAATTGCTCAGAGGTTCAACATTCAATTTCGAGCGTCTCGATATATTACGGGACTCAATCAGACATCCGAGTAAAAAGTTATTGTCGTTTGAATTGGCTCAGAGGTTCAACATTCAATTTCGAGCGTCTCGATATATTACGGGACTCAATCAGACATCCGAGTAAAAAGTTATTGTCGTTTGAATTAGCTGAGAGCTTCAACATTCAATTTCGAGCGTCTCGTTATATTACGGGACTCAATCAGACATCCGAGTAAAAAGTTATTGTCGTTTGAATTAGCTGAGAGCTTCAACATTCAATTTCGAGCGTCTCGTTATATTACGGGACTCAATCAGACATCCGAGTAAAAGTTATTGTCGTTTGAATTGGCTCAGAGGTTCAACATTCAATTTCGAGCGTCTCGTTATATTACGGGACTCAATCAGACATCCGAGTAAAAAGTTATTGTCGTTTGAATTGGCTGAGAGCTTCAACATTCAATTTCGAGCGTCTCGATATGTTACGGGACTCAATCAGACATCCGAGTAAAAAGCAATTGTCGTTTGAATTTGCTCAGAGATTAAACATTCAATTTCGAGCGTCTCGATATATTACGGGACTCACTCAGACATCCGAGTAAAATGTTATTGTCGTTTGAATTTGCTCAGAGGTTCAACATTCAATTTCGAGCGTCTCGATATGTTACGGGACTCAATCAGACATCCGAGTAAAAGTTATTGTCGTTTGAATTGCCTCAGAGCTTCAACATTCAATTTCGAGCGTCTCGATATATAAAGGGACTCAATCAGACATCCGAGTAAAACGTTATTGTCGTT
>NW_021144231.1:0-12875 GCF_004193775.1 Glycine soja
AATTCATTGGGCTCTGAAAAAAAGGCGAGAATGGAGGATTGCACTAGAGGGTCCTCACTAGTCAATCATGAAGCATAATTCCAAACTCTTTGGGTGGAGGATGCATGAACGAAAAAGAAATTCATGGGGCTCCGAAAAAAAAGGCGAGGATGGAGGGTTGCACTAGAGGGTCCTTACTAGTCAATCATGAAGCATAGCTCCCAACTCTTTGGGTCGAGGATGCATGAACGAAAACGCAATTCATGGGGCTCCGAAAAAAAGGTGAGGGTGGAGGATTGCACTAGAGGGTCCTTACTAGTCAATCATGAAGCATAGCTCCCAACTCTTTGGGTCGAGGATGCATGAACGAAAACGCAATTCATGGGGCTCCGAAAAATAGGCGAGGAAGTAGGATTGCACTAGAGGGTCCTCACTAGTCAATCATGGAGCATAGCTCCAAACTCTTTGGGTGGAGGATGCATGAACGAAAACGCAATTCATGGGGCTCTGAAAAAAAGGCGAGAATGGAGGATTGCACTAGAGGGTCCTCACTAGTCAATAATGAAGCATAATTCCAAACTCTTTGGGTGGAGGATGCATGAACGAAAACGCAATTCATGGGGCTCTGAAAAAAAGGCGAGAATGGAGGATTGCACTAGAGGGTCCTCACTAGTCAATCATGAAGCATAATTCCAAACTCTTTGGGTGGAGGATGCATGAACGAAAAAGAAATTCATGGGGCTCCGAAAAAAAAGGCGAGGATGGAGGGTTGCACTAGAGGGTCCTTACTAGTCAATCATGAAGCATAGCTCCCAACTCTTTGGGTCGAGGATGCATGAACGAAAACGCAATTCATGGGGCTCCGAAAAAAAGGCGAGGGTGGAGGATTGCACTAGAGGGTCCTCACTAGTCAATCATGAAGCATAGCTCCAAACTCATTGGGTGGAGGACGCATGAACGAAAACGCAATTCATTGGGCTCCGAAAAAAAGGAGAGGATGGAGGATTGCACTAGAGGGTCCTCACTAGTCAATCATGAAGCATGGCTCCAAACTCTTTGGGTGGAGAATGCATGAAAGAGAACGCAATTCATTGGGCTCTGAAAAAAAGGCGAGAATGGAGGATTGCTCTAGAGGGTCCTCACAAGTCAATGATGAAGCATAGCTCCAAACTCTTTTGGTGGAGGATGCATGAACGAAAAAGAAATTCATGGGGCTCCGAAAAAAAGGAGAGAATGGAGGATTGCACTAGAGGGTCCTCACTAGTCAATCATGAAGCATAATTCCAAACTCTTTGGATGGAGGATGCAAGAACGAAAACCCAATTCATGGGGCTCCGAAAAAAAGGCGAGGATGGAGGATTGCACTAGAGGGTCCTCACTAGTCAATGATGAAGCATAGCTCCAAACTCATTGGGTGGAGGATGCATGAATGAAAACGCAATTCATGGGGCTCCGAAAAAAAAGGCGAGGATGGAGGATTGCACTAGAGGGTCCTCACTAGTCAATCATGAAGCATAGCTCCAAACTCTTTGGGTGGAGGATGCATGAACGAAAACGCAATTCATGGGGCTCCGAAAAAAAGGCGAGGATGGAGGATTGCACTAGAGGGTCCTCACTAGTCAATGATGAAGCATAGCTCCAATCTCTTTGGGTCGAGGATGCATGAACGAAAAAGAAATTCATGGGGCTCAAAAATTAAAGGCGAGGATGGAGGGTTGCACTAGAGGGTCCTCACTAGTCAATCATGAAGCATAGCTCCAAACTCTTTGGGTGGAGGATGCATGAACGAAAACGCAATTCATGGGGCTCCGAAAAAAAGGCGAGAATGGAGGATTGCACTAGAGGGTCCTCACTAGTCAATAATGAAGCATAATTCCAAACTCTTTGGGTGGAGGATGCATGAACGAAAAAGAAATTCATGGGGCTCCGAAAAAAAAGGCGAGGATGGAGGGTTGCACTAGAGGGTCCTTACTAGTCAATCATGAAGCATAGCTCCCAACTCTTTGGGTGGAGGATGCATGAACGAAAACGCAATTCATGGGGCTCCGAAAAAAAGGCGAGGATGGAGGATTGCACTAGAGGGTCCTCACTAGTCAATCATGAAGCATAGCTCCAAACTCATTGGGTGGAGGATGCATGAACGAAAACGCAATTCATGGGGCTCCGAAAAATAGGCGAGGATGGAGGATTGCACTAGAGGGTCCTCACTAGTCAATCATGAAGCATAATTCCAAACTCTTTGGGTGGAGAATGCATGAAAGAGAACGCAATTCATTGGGCTCCGAAAAAAAGGCGAGAATGGAGGATTGCACTAGAGGGTCCTCACTAGTCAATCATGAAGCATAGCTCCAAACTCTTTGGGTGGAGGATGCATGAACGAAAAAGAATTCATGGGGCTCCGAAAAAAAGGCGAGGATGGAGGGTTGCACTAGAGGGTCCTCACTAGTCAATCATGAAGCATAGCTCCAACTCTTTGGGTGAGGATGCACGAACGAAAACGCAATTCATGGGGCTCCGAAAAAAAGGCGAGGATGGAGGATTGCACTAGAGGGTCCTCACTAGTCAATCATGAAGCATAGCTCCAACTCTTTGGGTGGAGGATGCATGAACGAAAACGCAATTCATGGGGCTCCGAAAAAAAGGCGAGGATGGAGGATTGCACTAGAGGGTCCTCACTAGTCAATCATGAAGCATAGCTCCAAACTCTTTGGGTGGAGGATGCATGAACGAAAACGCAATTCATGGGGCTCCGAAAAAAAGGCGAGGATGGAGGATTGCACTAGAGGGTCCTCACTAGTCAATCATGAAGCATAATTCCAAACTCTTTGGATGGAGGATGCATGAACGAAAACGCAATTCATGGGGCTCGAAAAAAAGGCGAGATGGAGGATTGCACTAGAGGGTCCTCACTAGTCAATCATGAAGCATAGCTCCAAACTCTTTGGGTGGAGGATGCATGAACGAAAAAGAAATTCATGGGGCTCCGAAAAAAAGGCGAGGATGGAGGTTGCACTAGAGGGTCCTCACTAGTCAATCATGAAGCATAGCTCCAAACTCTTTGGGTGAAGGATGCATGAACGAAAACGCAATTCATGGGGCTCCGAAAAAAAGGCGAGGATGGAGGATTGCACTAGAGGGTCCTCACTAGTCAATCATGAAGCATAGCTCCCAACTCTTTGGGTCGAGGATGCATGAACGAAAACGCAATTCATGGGGCTCCGAAAAAAAGGCGAGGATGGAGGATTGCACTAGAGGGTCCTCACTAGTCAATCATGAAGCATAGCTCCAAACTCTTTGGGTGGAGGATGCATGAACGAAAACGCAATTCATGGGGCTCCGAAAAAAAGGCGAGAATGGAGGATTGCACTAGAGGGTCCTCACTAGTCAATGATGAAGCATAGCTCCAAACTCTTTGGGTGGAGGATGCATGAACGAAAAGAAATTCATGGGGCTCCGAAAAAAAGGCGAGAATGGAGGATTGCACTAGAGGGTCCTCACTAGTCAATCATGAAGCATAGCTCCAAACTCTTTGGGTGGAGGATGCATGAACGAAAACGCAATTCATGGGGCTCCGAAAAAAAGGCGAGGATGGAGGATTGCACTAGAGGGTCCTCACTAGTCAATGATGAAGCATAGCTCCAAACTCATTGGGTGGAGGATGCATGAACGAAAACGCAATTCATGGGGCTCCGAAAAAAAGGCGAGGATGGAGGATTGCACTAGAGGGTCCTCACTAGTCAATCATGAAGCATAGCTCCAAACTCTTTGGGTGGAGGATGCATGAACGAAAACGCAATTCATGGGGCTCCGAAAAAACGCGAGGATGGAGGGTTGCACTAGAGGGTCCTCACTTGTCAATCATGAAGCATAGCTCCAAACTCTTTGGGTGGAGGATGCATGAACGAAAAGAATTCATGGGGCTCCGAAAAAAAGGCGAGGATGGAGGGTTGCACTAGAGGGTCCTCACTAGTCAATCATGAAGCATAGCTCCAAACTCTTTGGGTGGAGGATGCATGAACGAAAACGCAATTCATGGGGCTCCGAAAAAAAGGCGAGGATGGAGGATTGCACTAGAGGGTCCTCACTAGTCAATCATGAAGCATAGCTCCAAACTCTTTGGGTGGAGGATGCATGAACGAAAACGCAATTCATGGGGCTCCGAAAAAAAGGCGAGGATGGAGGATTGCACTAGAGGGTCCTCACTAGTCAATCATGAAGCATAGCTCCAAACTCTTTGGGTGGAGGATGCATGAACGAAAACGCAATTCATGGGGCTCCGAAAAAAAGGCGAGGATGGAGGATTGCACTAGAGGGTCCTCACTAGTCAATCATGAAGCATAGCTCCAAACTCATTGGGTGGAGGATGCATGAACGAAAACGCAATTCATGGGGCTCCGAAAAAAAGGCGAGGATGGAGGATTGCACTAGAGGGTCCTCACTAGTCAATCATGAAGCATAGCTCCAAACTCTTTGGGTGGAGGATGCATGAACGAAAACGCAATTCATGGGGCTCCGAAAAAAAGGCGAGGATGGAGGATTGCACTAGAGGGTCCTCACTAGTCAATCATGAAGCATAGCTCCAAACTCTTTGGGTGGAGGATGCATGAACGAAAAGAATTCATGGGGCTCCGAAAAAAAGGCGAGGATGGAGGATTGCACTAGAGGGTCCTCACTAGTCAATCATGAAGCATAGCTCCAAACTCTTTGGGTGGAGGATGCATGAACGAAAACGCAATTCATGGGGCTCCGAAAAAAAGGCGAGGATGGAGGATTGCACTAGAGGGTCCTCACTAGTCAATCATGAAGCATAGCTCCAAACTCTTTGGGTGGAGGATGCATGAACGAAAACGCAATTCATGGGGCTCCGAAAAAAAGGCGAGAATGGAGGATTGCACTAGAGGGTCCTCACTAGTCAATCATGAAGCATAGCTCCAAACTCTTTGGGTGGAGGATGCATGAACGAAAACGCAATTCATGGGGCTCCGAAAAAAAGGCGAGGATGGAGGATTGCACTAGAGGGTCCTCACTAGTCAATCATGAAGCATAACTCCAAACTCTTTGGGTGGAGGATGCATGAACGAAAACGCAATTCATGGGGCTCCGAAAAAAAGGCGAGGATGGAGGATTGCACTAGAGGGTCCTCACTAGTCAATCATGAAACATAGCTCCAAACTCTTTGGCTGGATGATGCACGAACGAAAACGAATTCATGTGGCTCCGAAAAAAAGACGAGGATGGAGGATTGCACTAGAGGGTCCTCACTAGTCAATCATGAAGCATAGCTCCAAACTCTTTGGGTGGAGGATGCATGAACGAAAACGCAATTCATGGGGCTCCGAAAAAAAGGCGAGGATGGAGGATTGCACTAGAGGGTCCTCACTAGTCAATCATGAAGCATAGCTCCAAACTCTTTGGGTGGAGGATGCATGAACGAAAACGCAATTCATGGGGCTCCGAAAAAAAGGCGAGGATGGAGGATTGCACTAGAGGGTCCTCACTAGTCAATCATGAAGCATAGCTCCAAACTCTTTGGGTGGAGGATGCATGAACGAAAACGCAATTCATGGGGCTCCGAAAAAAAGGCGAGGATGGAGGATTGCACTAGAGGGTCCTCACTAGTCAATGATGAAGCATAGCTCCAAACTCTTTGGGTGGAGGATGCATGAACGAAAAGCAATTCATGGGGCTCCGAAAAAAAGGCGAGATGGAGGATTGCACTAGAGGGTCCTCACTAGTCAATCATGAAGCATAGCTCCAAACTCTTTGGGTGGAGGATGCATGAACGAAAACGCAATTCATGGGGCTCCGAAAAAAAGGCGAGGATGGAGGATTGCACTAGAGGGTCCTCACTAGTCAATGATGAAGCATAGCTCCAAACTCTTTGGGTGGAGGATGCATGAACGAAAACGCAATTCATGGGGCTCCGAAAAAAAGGCGAGGATGGAGGATTGCACTAGAGGGTCCTCACTAGTCAATCATGAAGCATAGCTCCAAACTCTTTGGGTGGAGGATGCATGAACGAAAACGCAATTCATGGGGCTCCGAAAAAAAGGCGAGGATGGAGGATTGCACTAGAGGGTCCTCACTAGTCAATCATGAAGCATAGCTCCAAACTCATTGGGTGGAGGATGCATGAACGAAAACGCAATTCATGGGGCTCCGAAAAAAAGGCGAGGATGGAGGATTGCACTAGAGGGTCCTCACTAGTCAATCATGAAGCATAGCTCCAAACTCTTTGGGTGGAGGATGCATGAACGAAAACGCAATTCATGGGGCTCCGAAAAAAAGGCGAGGATGGAGGATTGCACTAGAGGGTCCTCACTAGTCAATCATGAAGCATAGCTCCAAACTCTTTGGGTGGAGGATGCATGAACGAAAACGCAATTCATGGGGCTCCGAAAAAAAGGCGAGGATGGAGGATTGCACTAGAGGGTCCTCACTAGTCAATCATGAAGCATAGCTCCAAACTCTTTGGGTGGAGGATGCATGAACGAAAACGCAATTCATGGGGCTCCGAAAAAAAGGCGAGGATGGAGGATTGCACTAGAGGGTCCTCACTAGTCAATCATGAAGCATAGCTCCAAACTCTTTGGGTGGAGGATGCATGAACGAAAACGCAATTCATGGGGCTCCGAAAAAAAGGCGAGGATGGAGGATTGCACTAGAGGGTCCTCACTAGTCAATCATGAAGCATAGCTCCAAACTCTTTGGGTGGAGGATGCATGAACGAAAACGCAATTCATGGGGCTCCGAAAAAAAGGCGAGGATGGAGGATTGCACTAGAGGGTCCTCACTAGTCAATCATGAAGCATAGCTCCAAACTCTTGGGTGGAGGATGCATGAACGAAAACGCAATTCATGGGGCTCCGAAAAAAAGGCGAGGATGGAGGATTGCACTAGAGGGTCCTCACTAGTCAATCATGAAGCATAGCTCCAAACTCTTTGGGTGGAGGATGCATGAACGAAAACGCAATTCATGGGGCTCCGAAAAAAAGGCGAGGATGGAGGATTGCACTAGAGGGTCCTCACTAGTCAATCATGAAGCATAGCTCCAAACTCTTTGGGTGGAGGATGCATGAACGAAAAGCAATTCATGGGGCTCCGAAAAAAAGGCGAGGATGGAGGATTGCACTAGAGGGTCCTCACTAGTCAATCATGAAGCATAGCTCCAAACTCTTTGGGTGGAGGATGCATGAACGAAAACGCAATTCATGGGGCTCCGAAAAAAAGGCGAGGATGGAGGATTGCACTAGAGGGTCCTCACTAGTCAATCATGAAGCATAGCTCCAAACTCTTTGGGTGGAGGATGCATGAACGAAAAGCAATTCATGGGGCTCCGAAAAAAAGGCGAGGATGGAGGATTGCACTAGAGGGTCCTCACTAGTCAATCATGAAGCATAGCTCCAAACTCTTTGGGTGGAGGATGCATGAACGAAAACGCAATTCATGGGGCTCCGAAAAAAAGGCGAGGATGGAGGATTGCACTAGAGGGTCCTCACTAGTCAATGATGAAGCATAGCTCCAAACTCTTTGGGTGGAGGATGCATGAACGAAAACGCAATTCATGGGGCTCCGAAAAAAAGGCGAGGATGGAGGATTGCACTAGAGGGTCCTCACTAGTCAATCATGAAGCATAGCTCCAAACTCTTTGGGTGGAGGATGCATGAACGAAAACGCAATTCATGGGGCTCCGAAAAAAAGGCGAGGATGGAGGATTGCACTAGAGGGTCCTCACTAGTCAATCATGAAGCATAGCTCCAAACTCTTTGGGTGGAGGATGCATGAACGAAAACGCAATTCATGGGGCTCCGAAAAAAAAGGCGAGGATGGAGGATTGCACTAGAGGGTCCTCACTAGTCAATCATGAAGCATAGCTCCAAACTCTTTGGGTGGAGGATGCATGAACGAAAACGCAATTCATGGGGCTCCGAAAAAAAGGCGAGGATGGAGGATTGCACTAGAGGGTCCTCACTAGTCAATCATGAAGCATAGCTCCAAACTCTTTGGGTGGAGGATGCATGAACGAAAACGCAATTCATGGGGCTCCGAAAAAAAGGCGAGGATGGAGGATTGCACTAGAGGGTCCTCACTAGTCAATCATGAAGCATAGCTCCAAACTCTTTGGGTGGAGGATGCATGAACGAAAAGCAATTCATGGGGCTCCGAAAAAAAGGCGAGGATGGAGGATTGCACTAGAGGGTCCTCACTAGTCAATCATGAAGCATAGCTCCAAACTCTTTGGGTGGAGGATGCATGAACGAAAACGCAATTCATGGGGCTCCGAAAAAAAGGCGAGGATGGAGGATTGCACTAGAGGGTCCTCACTAGTCAATCATGAAGCATAGCTCCAAACTCTTTGGGTGGAGGATGCATGAACGAAAACGCAATTCATGGGGCTCCGAAAAAAAGGCGAGGATGGAGGATTGCACTAGAGGGTCCTCACTAGTCAATCATGAAGCATAGCTCCAAACTCTTTGGGTGGAGGATGCATGAACGAAAACGCAATTCATGGGGCTCCGAAAAAAAGGCGAGGATGGAGGATTGCACTAGAGGGTCCTCACTAGTCAATCATGAAGCATAGCTCCAAACTCTTTGGGTGGAGGATGCATGAACGAAAACGCAATTCATGGGGCTCCGAAAAAAAGGCGAGGATGGAGGATTGCACTAGAGGGTCCTCACTAGTCAATCATGAAGCATAGCTCCAAACTCTTTGGGTGGAGGATGCATGAACGAAAACGCAATTCATGGGGCTCCGAAAAAAAGGCGAGGATGGAGGATTGCACTAGAGGGTCCTCACTAGTCAATCATGAAGCATAGCTCCAAACTCTTTGGGTGGAGGATGCATGAACGAAAACGCAATTCATGGGGCTCCGAAAAAAAGGCGAGGATGGAGGATTGCACTAGAGGGTCCTCACTAGTCAATCATGAAGCATAGCTCCAAACTCTTTGGGTGGAGGATGCATGAACGAAAACGCAATTCATGGGGCTCCGAAAAAAAGGCGAGGATGGAGGATTGCACTAGAGGGTCCTCACTAGTCAATCATGAAGCATAGCTCCAAACTCTTTGGGTGGAGGATGCATGAACGAAAACGCAATTCATGGGGCTCCGAAAAAAAGGCGAGGATGGAGGATTGCACTAGAGGGTCCTCACTAGTCAATCATGAAGCATAGCTCCAAACTCTTTGGGTGGAGGATGCATGAACGAAAACGCAATTCATGGGGCTCCGAAAAAAAGGCGAGGATGGAGGATTGCACTAGAGGGTCCTCACTAGTCAATCATGAAGCATAGCTCCAAACTCTTTGGGTGGAGGATGCATGAACGAAAACGCAATTCATGGGGCTCCGAAAAAAAGGCGAGGATGGAGGATTGCACTAGAGGGTCCTCACTAGTCAATCATGAAGCATAGCTCCAAACTCTTTGGGTGGAGGATGCATGAACGAAAACGCAATTCATGGGGCTCCGAAAAAAAGGCGAGGATGGAGGATTGCACTAGAGGGTCCTCACTAGTCAATCATGAAGCATAGCTCCAAACTCTTTGGGTGGAGGATGCATGAACGAAAACGCAATTCATGGGGCTCCGAAAAAAAGGCGAGGATGGAGGATTGCACTAGAGGGTCCTCACTAGTCAATCATGAAGCATAGCTCCAAACTCTTTGGGTGGAGGATGCATGAACGAAAACGCAATTCATGGGGCTCCGAAAAAAAGGCGAGGATGGAGGATTGCACTAGAGGGTCCTCACTAGTCAATCATGAAGCATAGCTCCAAACTCTTTGGGTGGAGGATGCATGAACGAAAACGCAATTCATGGGGCTCCGAAAAAAAGGCGAGGATGGAGGATTGCACTAGAGGGTCCTCACTAGTCAATCATGAAGCATAGCTCCAAACTCTTTGGGTGGAGGATGCATGAACGAAAACGCAATTCATGGGGCTCCGAAAAAAAGGCGAGGATGGAGGATTGCACTAGAGGGTCCTCACTAGTCAATCATGAAGCATAGCTCCAAACTCTTTGGGTGGAGGATGCATGAACGAAAACGCAATTCATGGGGCTCCGAAAAAAAGGCGAGGATGGAGGATTGCACTAGAGGGTCCTCACTAGTCAATCATGAAGCATAGCTCCAAACTCTTTGGGTGGAGGATGCATGAACGAAAACGCAATTCATGGGGCTCCGAAAAAAAGGCGAGGATGGAGGATTGCACTAGAGGGTCCTCACTAGTCAATCATGAAGCATAGCTCCAAACTCTTTGGGTGGAGGATGCATGAACGAAAACGCAATTCATGGGGCTCCGAAAAAAAGGCGAGGATGGAGGATTGCACTAGAGGGTCCTCACTAGTCAATCATGAAGCATAGCTCCAAACTCTTTGGGTGGAGGATGCATGAACGAAAACGCAATTCATGGGGCTCCGAAAAAAAGGCGAGGATGGAGGATTGCACTAGAGGGTCCTCACTAGTCAATCATGAAGCATAGCTCCAAACTCTTTGGGTGGAGGATGCATGAACGAAAACGCAATTCATGGGGCTCCGAAAAAAAGGCGAGGATGGAGGATTGCACTAGAGGGTCCTCACTAGTCAATCATGAAGCATAGCTCCAAACTCTTTGGGTGGAGGATGCATGAACGAAAACGCAATTCATGGGGCTCCGAAAAAAAGGCGAGGATGGAGGATTGCACTAGAGGGTCCTCACTAGTCAATCATGAAGCATAGCTCCAAACTCTTTGGGTGGAGGATGCATGAACGAAAACGCAATTCATGGGGCTCCGAAAAAAAGGCGAGGATGGAGGATTGCACTAGAGGGTCCTCACTAGTCAATCATGAAGCATAGCTCCAAACTCTTTGGGTGGAGGATGCATGAACGAAAACGCAATTCATGGGGCTCCGAAAAAAAGGCGAGGATGGAGGATTGCACTAGAGGGTCCTCACTAGTCAATCATGAAGCATAGCTCCAAACTCTTTGGGTGGAGGATGCATGAACGAAAACGCAATTCATGGGGCTCCGAAAAAAAGGCGAGGATGGAGGATTGCACTAGAGGGTCCTCACTAGTCAATCATGAAGCATAGCTCCAAACTCTTTGGGTGGAGGATGCATGAACGAAAACGCAATTCATGGGGCTCCGAAAAAAAGGCGAGGATGGAGGATTGCACTAGAGGGTCCTCACTAGTCAATCATGAAGCATAGCTCCAAACTCTTTGGGTGGAGGATGCATGAACGAAAACGCAATTCATGGGGCTCCGAAAAAAAGGCGAGGATGGAGGATTGCACTAGAGGGTCCTCACTAGTCAATCATGAAGCATAGCTCCAAACTCTTTGGGTGGAGGATGCATGAACGAAAACGCAATTCATGGGGCTCCGAAAAAAAGGCGAGGATGGAGGATTGCACTAGAGGGTCCTCACTAGTCAATCATGAAGCATAGCTCCAAACTCTTTGGGTGGAGGATGCATGAACGAAAACGCAATTCATGGGGCTCCGAAAAAAAGGCGAGGATGGAGGATTGCACTAGAGGGTCCTCACTAGTCAATCATGAAGCATAGCTCCAAACTCTTTGGGTGGAGGATGCATGAACGAAAACGCAATTCATGGGGCTCCGAAAAAAAGGCGAGGATGGAGGATTGCACTAGAGGGTCCTCACTAGTCAATCATGAAGCATAGCTCCAAACTCTTTGGGTGGAGGATGCATGAACGAAAACGCAATTCATGGGGCTCCGAAAAAAAGGCGAGGATGGAGGATTGCACTAGAGGGTCCTCACTAGTCAATCATGAAGCATAGCTCCAAACTCTTTGGGTGGAGGATGCATGAACGAAAACGCAATTCATGGGGCTCCGAAAAAAAGGCGAGGATGGAGGATTGCACTAGAGGGTCCTCACTAGTCAATCATGAAGCATAGCTCCAAACTCTTTGGGTGGAGGATGCATGAACGAAAACGCAATTCATGGGGCTCCGAAAAAAAGGCGAGGATGGAGGATTGCACTAGAGGGTCCTCACTAGTCAATCATGAAGCATAGCTCCAAACTCTTTGGGTGGAGGATGCATGAACGAAAACGCAATTCATGGGGCTCCGAAAAAAAGGCGAGGATGGAGGATTGCACTAGAGGGTCCTCACTAGTCAATCATGAAGCATAGCTCCAAACTCTTTGGGTGGAGGATGCATGAACGAAAACGCAATTCATGGGGCTCCGAAAAAAAGGCGAGGATGGAGGATTGCACTAGAGGGTCCTCACTAGTCAATCATGAAGCATAGCTCCAAACTCTTTGGGTGGAGGATGCATGAACGAAAACGCAATTCATGGGGCTCCGAAAAAAAGGCGAGGATGGAGGATTGCACTAGAGGTCCTCACTAGTCAATCATGAAGCATAGCTCCAAACTCTTTGGTGGAGGATGCATGAACGAAAACGCAATTCATGGGGCTCCGAAAAAAAGGCGAGGATGGAGGATTGCACTAGAGGGTCCTCACTAGTCAATCATGAAGCATAGCTCCAAACTCTTTGGGTGGAGGATGCATGAACGAAAACGCAATTCATGGGCTCCGAAAAAAAGGCGAGTATGGAGGATTGCACTAGAGGGTCCTCACTAGTCAATCATGAAGCATAGCTCCAAACTCTTTGGGTGGAGGATGCATGAACGAAAACGCAATTCATGGGGCTCCGAAAAAAAAGGCGAGGATGGAGGATTGCACTAGAGGGTCCTCACTAGTCAATCATGAAGCATAGCTCCAAACTCTTTGGGTGGAGGATGCATGAACGAAAACGCAATTCATGGGCTCCGAAAAAAAACGAGGATGGAGGATTGCACTAGAGGGTCCTCACTAGTCAATCATGAAGCATAGCTCCAAACTCTTGGTGGAGGATGCATGAACGAAAACGCAATTCATGGGCTCCGAAAAAAAGGCAGAGAATG
>NW_021144232.1:0-18873 GCF_004193775.1 Glycine soja
CAGCAAAAAAGAATGTTTATACGGATAACCACTCGGTATTTCCGCCGTCAGCGTGACTCAAATGTGAGTATGACAGATCTTGTGAGCGCGGAAGATGACGTAAATCTCCGCGTGTCAACGGGCTTGTCGGCCGCGATTGACGAAGGGCGCAGAAGACGACGTTAGTCTCTGCGTGCTATCAGGCTTTTCGTCTTACAGACAGCAAAAAGAATGTTTATACGGATAACCACTCGGGTATTCCGCCCGTCAGCGTGACTCAAATGTCAGTATGACAGATCTTGTGAGCGCGGAAGATGACGTAAATCTCCGCGTGTCAACGGGCTTGTCGGCCGCGATTGACGAAGGGTGCAGAAGACGACGTTAGTCTCTGCGTGCTATCAGGCTTTTCGTCTTACAGACAGCAAAAAAGAATGTTTATACGGATAACCACTCGGGTATTTCCGCCGTCAGCGTGACTCAAATGTCAGTATGACAGATCTTGTGAGCGCGGAAGATGACGTAAATCTCCGCGTGTCAACGGCTTGTCGGCCGCGATTGACGAAGGGCGCAGAAGACGACGTTAGTCTCTGCGTGCTATCAGGCTTTTCGTCTTACAGACAGCAAAAAAGAATGTTTATACGGATAACCACTCGGGTATTTCCGCCCGTCAGCGTGACTCAAATGTGAGTATGACAGATCTTGTGAGCGCGGAAGATGACGTAAATCTCCGCGTGTCAACGGGCTTGTCGGCCGCGATTGACGAAGGGCGCAGAAGACGACGTTAGTCTCTGCGTGCTATCAGGCTTTTCGTCTTACAGACAGCAAAAAAGAATGTTTATACGGATAACCACTCGGGTATTTCCGCCCGTCAGCGTGACTCAAATGTCAGTATGACAGATCTTGTGAGCGCGGAAGATGACGTAAATCTCCGCGTGTCAACGGGCTTGTCGGCCGCGATTGACGAAGGGCGCAGAAGACGACGTTAGTCTCTGCGTGCTATCAGGCTTTTCGTCTTACAGACAGCAAAAAAGAATGTTTATACGGATAACCACTCGGGTATTTCCGCCCGTCAGCGTGACTCAAATGTCAGTATGACAGATCTTGTGAGCGCGGAAGATGACGTAAATCTCCGCGTGTCAACGGGCTTGTCGGCCGCGATTGACGAAGGGCGCAGAAGACGACGTTAGTCTCTGCGTGCTATCAGGCTTTTCGTCTTACAGACAGCAAAAAAGAATGTTTATACGGATAACCACTCGGGTATTTCCGCCCGTCAGCGTGACTCAAATGTCAGTATGACAGATCTTGTGAGCGCGGAAGATGACGTAAATCTCCGCGTGTCAACGGGCTTGTCGGCCGCGATTGACGAAGGGCGCAGAAGACGACGTTAGTCTCTGCGTGCTATCAGGCTTTTCGTCTTACAGACAGCAAAAAAGAATGTTTATACGGATAACCACTCGGGTATTTCCGCCCGTCAGCGTGACTCAAATGTCAGTATGACAGATCTTGTGAGCGCGGAAGATGACGTAAATCTCCGCGTGTCAACGGGCTTGTCGGCCGCGATTGACGAAGGGCGCAGAAGACGACGTTAGTCTCTGCGTGCTATCAGGCTTTTCGTCTTACAGACAGCAAAAAGAATGTTTATACGGATAACCACTCGGGTATTTCCGCCCGTCAGCGTGACTCAAATGTCAGTATGACAGATCTTGTGAGCGCGGAAGATGACGTAAATCTCCGCGTGTCAACGGGCTTGTCGGCCGCGATTGACGAAGGGCGCAGAAGACGACGTTAGTCTCTGCGTGCTATCAGGCTTTTCGTCTTACAGACAGCAAAAAAGAATGTTTATACGGATAACCACTCGGGTATTTCCGCCCGTCAGCGTGACTCAAATGTGAGTATGACAGATCTTGTGAGCGCGGAAGATGACGTAAATCTCCGCGTGTCAACGGGCTTGTCGGCCGCGATTGACGAAGGGCGCAGAAGACGACGTTAGTCTCTGCGTGCTATCAGGCTTTTCGTCTTACAGACAGCAAAAAAGAATGTTTATACGGATAACCACTCGGGTATTTCCGCCCGTCAGCGTGACTCAAATGTCAGTATGACAGATCTTGTGAGCGCGGAAGATGACGTAAATCTCCGCGTGTCAACGGGCTTGTCGGCCGCGATTGACGAAGGGCGCAGAAGACGACGTTAGTCTCTGCGTGCTATCAGGCTTTTCGTCTTACAGACAGCAAAAAAGAATGTTTATACGGATAACCACTCGGGTATTTCCGCCCGTCAGCGTGACTCAAATGTGAGTATGACAGATCTTGTGAGCGCGGAAGATGACGTAAATCTCCGCGTGTCAACGGGCTTGTCGGCCGCGATTGACGAAGGGCGCAGAAGACGACGTTAGTCTCTGCGTGCTATCAGGCTTTTCGTCTTACAGACAGCAAAAAAGAATGTTTATACGGATAACCACTCGGGTATTTCCGCCCGTCAGCGTGACTCAAATGTGAGTATGACAGATCTTGTGAGCGCGGAAGATGACGTAAATCTCCGCGTGTCAACGGGCTTGTCGGCCGCGATTGACGAAGGGCGCAGAAGACGACGTTAGTCTCTGCGTGCTATCAGGCTTTTCGTCTTACAGACAGCAAAAAAGAATGTTTATACGGATAACCACTCGGGTATTTCCGCCCGTCAGCGTGACTCAAATGTCAGTATGACAGATCTTGTGAGCGCGGAAGATGACGTAAATCTCCGCGTGTCAACGGGCTTGTCGGCCGCGATTGACGAAGGGCGCAGAAGACGACGTTAGTCTCTGCGTGCTATCAGGCTTTTCGTCTTACAGACACAAAAAGAATGTTTATACGGATAACCACTCGGGTATTTCCGCCCGTCAGCGTGACTCAAATGTGAGTATGACAGATCTTGTGAGCGCGGAAGATGACGTAAATCTCCGCGTGTCAACGGGCTTGTCGGCCGCGATTGACGAAGGGCGCAGAAGACGACGTTAGTCTCTGCGTGCTATCAGGCTTTTCGTCTTACAGACAGCAAAAAAGAATGTTTATACGGATAACCACTCGGGTATTTCCGCCCGTCAGCGTGACTCAAATGTGAGTATGACAGATCTTGTGAGCGCGGAAGATGACGTAAATCTCCGCGTGTCAACGGGCTTGTCGGCCGCGATTGACGAAGGGCGCAGAAGACGACGTTAGTCTCTGCGTGCTATCAGGCTTTTCGTCTTACAGACAGCAAAAAAGAATGTTTATACGGATAACCACTCGGGTATTTCCGCCCGTCAGCGTGACTCAAATGTCAGTATGACAGATCTTGTGAGCGCGGAAGATGACGTAAATCTCCGCGTGTCAACGGGCTTGTCGGCCGCGATTGACGAAGGGCGCAGAAGACGACGTTAGTCTCTGCGTGCTATCAGGCTTTTCGTCTTACAGACAGCAAAAAGAATGTTTATACGGATAACCACTCGGGTATTTCCGCCCGTCAGCGTGACTCAAATGTGAGTATGACAGATCTTGTGAGCGCGGAAGATGACGTAAATCTCCGCGTGTCAACGGGCTTGTCGGCCGCGATTGACGAAGGGCGCAGAAGACGACGTTAGTCTCTGCGTGCTATCAGGCTTTTCGTCTTACAGACAGCAAAAAGAATGTTTATACGGATAACCACTCGGGTATTTCCGCCCGTCAGCGTGACTCAAATGTGAGTATGACAGATCTTGTGAGCGCGGAAGATGACGTAAATCTCCGCGTGTCAACGGGCTTGTCGGCCGCGATTGACGAAGGGCGCAGAAGACGACGTTAGTCTCTGCTTGCTATCAGGCTTTTCGTCTTACAGACAGCAAAAAAGAATGTTTATACGGATAACCACTCGGGTATTTCCGCCCGTCAGCGTGACTCAAATGTCAGTATGACAGATCTTGTGAGCGCGGAAGATGACGTAAATCTCCGCGTGTCAACGGGCTTGTCGGCCGCGATTGACGAAGGGCGCAGAAGACGACGTTAGTCTCTGCGTGCTATCAGGCTTTTCGTCTTACAGACAGCAAAAAAGAATGTTTATACGGATAACCACTCGGGTATTTCCGCCCGTCAGCGTGACTCAAATGTGAGTATGACAGATCTTGTGAGCGCGGAAGATGACGTAAATCTCCGCGTGTCAACGGGCTTGTCGGCCGCGATTGACGAAGGGCGCAGAAGACGACGTTAGTCTCTGCGTGCTATCAGGCTTTTCGTCTTACAGACAGCAAAAAAGAATGTTTATACGGATAACCACTCGGGTATTTCCGCCCGTCAGCGTGACTCAAATGTGAGTATGACAGATCTTGTGAGCGCGGAAGATGACGTAAATCTCCGCGTGTCAACGGGCTTGTCGGCCGCGATTGACGAAGGGCGCAGAAGACGACGTTAGTCTCTGCGTGCTATCAGGCTTTTTGTCTTACAGACAGCAAAAAAGAATGTTTATACGGATAACCACTCGGGTATTTCCGCCGTCAGCGTGACTCAAATGTGAGTATGACAGATCTTGTGAGCGCGGAAGATCACGTAAATCTCCGCGTGTCAACGGGCTTGTCGGCCGCGATTGACGAAGGGCGCAGAAGACGACGTTAGTCTCTGCGTGCTATCAGGCTTTTCGTCTTACAGACAGCAAAAAAGAATGTTTATACGGATAACCACTCGGGTATTTCCGCCCGTCAGCGTGACTCAAATGTGAGTATGACAGATCTTGTGAGCGCGGAAGATGACGTAAATCTCCGCGTGTCAACGGGCTTGTCGGCCGCGATTGACGAAGGGCGCAGAAGACGACGTTAGTCTCTGCGTGCTATCAGGCTTTTCGTCTTACAGACAGCAAAAAGAATGTTTATACGGATAACCACTCGGGTATTTCCGCCCGTCAGCGTGACTCAAATGTGAGTATGACAGATCTTGTGAGCGCGGAAGATGACGTAAATCTCCGCGTGTCAACGGGCTTGTCGGCCGCGATTGACGAAGGGCGCAGAAGACGACGTTAGTCTCTGCGTGCTATCAGGCTTTTCGTCTTACAGACAGCAAAAAAGAATGTTTATACGGATAACCACTCGGGTATTTCCGCCCGTCAGCGTGACTCAAATGTGAGTATGACAGATCTTGTGAGCGCGGAAGATGACGTAAATCTCCGCGTGTCAACGGGCTTGTCGGCCGCGATTGACGAAGGGCGCAGAAGACGACGTTAGTCTCTGCGTGCTATCAGGCTTTTCGTCTTACAGACAGCAAAAAAGAATGTTTATACGGATAACCACTCGGGTATTTCCGCCCGTCAGCGTGACTCAAATGTGAGTATGACAGATCTTGTGAGCGCGGAAGATGACGTAAATCTCCGCGTGTCAACGGGCTTGTCGGCCGCGATTGACGAAGGGCGCAGAAGACGACGTTAGTCTCTGCGTGCTATCAGGCTTTTCGTCTTACAGACAGCAAAAAAGAATGTTTATACGGATAACCACTCGGGTATTTCCGCCCGTCAGCGTGACTCAAATGTGAGTATGACAGATCTTGTGAGCGCGGAAGATGACGTAAATCTCCGCGTGTCAACGGGCTTGTCGGCCGCGATTGACGAAGGGCGCAGAAGACGACGTTAGTCTCTGCGTGCTATCAGGCTTTTCGTCTTACAGACAGCAAAAAAGAATGTTTATACGGATAACCACTCGGGTATTTCCGCCCGTCAGCGTGACTCAAATGTCAGTATGACAGATCTTGTGAGCGCGGAAGATGACGTAAATCTCCGCGTGTCAACGGGCTTGTCGGCCGCGATTGACGAAGGGCGCAGAAGACGACGTTAGTCTCTGCGTGCTATCAGGCTTTTCGTCTTACAGACAGCAAAAAAGAATGTTTATACGGATAACCACTCGGGTATTTCCGCCCGTCAGCGTGACTCAAATGTGAGTATGACAGATCTTGTGAGCGCGGAAGATGACGTAAATCTCCGCGTGTCAACGGGCTTGTCGGCCGCGATTGACGAAGGGCGCAGAAGACGACGTTAGTCTCTGCGTGCTATCAGGCTTTTCGTCTTACAGACAGCAAAAAAGAATGTTTATACGGATAACCACTCGGGTATTTCCGCCCGTCAGCGTGACTCAAATGTGAGTATGACAGATCTTGTGAGCGCGGAAGATGACGTAAATCTCCGCGTGTCAACGGGCTTGTCGGCCGCGATTGACGAAGGGCGCAGAAGACGACGTTAGTCTCTGCGTGCTATCAGGCTTTTCGTCTTACAGACAGCAAAAAAGAATGTTTATACGGATAACCACTCGGGTATTTCCGCCCGTCAGCGTGACTCAAATGTGAGTATGACAGATCTTGTGAGCGCGGAAGATGACGTAAATCTCCGCGTGTCAACGGGCTTGTCGGCCGCGATTGACGAAGGGCGCAGAAGACGACGTTAGTCTCTGCGTGCTATCAGGCTTTTCGTCTTACAGACAGCAAAAAAGAATGTTTATACGGATAACCACTCGGGTATTTCCGCCCGTCAGCGTGACTCAAATGTCAGTATGACAGATCTTGTGAGCGCGGAAGATGACGTAAATCTCCGCGTGTCAACGGGCTTGTCGGCCGCGATTGACGAAGGGCGCAGAAGACGACGTTAGTCTCTGCGTGCTATCAGGCTTTTCGTCTTACAGACAGCAAAAAAGAATGTTTATACGGATAACCACTCGGGTATTTCCGCCCGTCAGCGTGACTCAAATGTCAGTATGACAGATCTTGTGAGCGCGGAAGATGACGTAAATCTCCGCGTGTCAACGGGCTTGTCGGCCGCGATTGACGAAGGGCGCAGAAGACGACGTTAGTCTCTGCGTGCTATCAGGCTTTTCGTCTTACAGACAGCAAAAAAGAATGTTTATACGGATAACCACTCGGGTATTTCCGCCCGTCAGCGTGACTCAAATGTAGTATGACAGATCTTGTGAGCGCGGAAGATGACGTAAATCTCCGCGTGTCAACGGGCTTGTCGGCCGCGATTGACGAAGGGCGCAGAAGACGACGTTAGTCTCTGCGTGCTATCAGGCTTTTCGTCTTACAGACAGCAAAAAGAATGTTTATACGGATAACCACTCGGGTATTTCCGCCCGTCAGCGTGACTCAAATGTGAGTATGACAGATCTTGTGAGCGCGGAAGATGACGTAAATCTCCGCGTGTCAACGGGCTTGTCGGCCGCGATTGACGAAGGGCGCAGAAGACGACGTTAGTCTCTGCGTGCTATCAGGCTTTTCGTCTTACAGACAGCAAAAAAGAATGTTTATACGGATAACCACTCGGGTATTTCCGCCCGTCAGCGTGACTCAAATGTCAGTATGACAGATCTTGTGAGCGCGGAAGATGACGTAAATCTCCGCGTGTCAACGGGCTTGTCGGCCGCGATTGACGAAGGGCGCAGAAGACGACGTTAGTCTCTGCGTGCTATCAGGCTTTTCGTCTTACAGACAGCAAAAAAGAATGTTTATACGGATAACCACTCGGGTATTTCCGCCCGTCAGCGTGACTCAAATGTGAGTATGACAGATCTTGTGAGCGCGGAAGATGACGTAAATCTCCGCGTGTCAACGGGCTTGTCGGCCGCGATTGACGAAGGGCGCAGAAGACGACGTTAGTCTCTGCGTGCTATCAGGCTTTTCGTCTTACAGACAGCAAAAAAGAATGTTTATACGGATAACCACTCGGGTATTTCCGCCCGTCAGCGTGACTCAAATGTCAGTATGACAGATCTTGTGAGCGCGGAAGATGACGTAAATCTCCGCGTGTCAACGGGCTTGTCGGCCGCGATTGACGAAGGGCGCAGAAGACGACGTTAGTCTCTGCGTGCTATCAGGCTTTTCGTCTTACAGACAGCAAAAAAGAATGTTTATACGGATAACCACTCGGGTATTTCCGCCCGTCAGCGTGACTCAAATGTGAGTATGACAGATCTTGTGAGCGCGGAAGATGACGTAAATCTCCGCGTGTCAACGGGCTTGTCGGCCGCGATTGACGAAGGGCGCAGAAGACGACGTTAGTCTCTGCGTGCTATCAGGCTTTTCGTCTTACAGACAGCAAAAAAGAATGTTTATACGGATAACCACTCGGGTATTTCCGCCCGTCAGCGTGACTCAAATGTCAGTATGACAGATCTTGTGAGCGCGGAAGATGACGTAAATCTCCGCGTGTCAACGGGCTTGTCGGCCGCGATTGACGAAGGGCGCAGAAGACGACGTTAGTCTCTGCGTGCTATCAGGCTTTTCGTCTTACAGACAGCAAAAAAGAATGTTTATACGGATAACCACTCGGGTATTTCCGCCCGTCAGCGTGACTCAAATGTAGTATGACAGATCTTGTGAGCGCGGAAGATGACGTAAATCTCCGCGTGTCAACGGGCTTGTCGGCCGCGATTGACGAAGGGCGCAGAAGACGACGTTAGTCTCTGCGTGCTATCAGGCTTTTCGTCTTACAGACAGCAAAAAGAATGTTTATACGGATAACCACTCGGGTATTTCCGCCCGTCAGCGTGACTCAAATGTGAGTATGACAGATCTTGTGAGCGCGGAAGATGACGTAAATCTCCGCGTGTCAACGGGCTTGTCGGCCGCGATTGACGAAGGGCGCAGAAGACGACGTTAGTCTCTGCGTGCTATCAGGCTTTTCGTCTTACAGACAGCAAAAAAGAATGTTTATACGGATAACCACTCGGGTATTTCCGCCCGTCAGCGTGACTCAAATGTCAGTATGACAGATCTTGTGAGCGCGGAAGATGACGTAAATCTCCGCGTGTCAACGGGCTTGTCGGCCGCGATTGACGAAGGGCGCAGAAGACGACGTTAGTCTCTGCGTGCTATCAGGCTTTTCGTCTTACAGACAGCAAAAAGAATGTTTATACGGATAACCACTCGGGTATTTCCGCCCGTCAGCGTGACTCAAATGTCAGTATGACAGATCTTGTGAGCGCGGAAGATGACGTAAATCTCCGCGTGTCAACGGGCTTGTCGGCCGCGATTGACGAAGGGCGCAGAAGACGACGTTAGTCTCTGCGTGCTATCAGGCTTTTCGTCTTACAGACAGCAAAAAGAATGTTTATACGGATAACCACTCGGGTATTTCCGCCCGTCAGCGTGACTCAAATGTGAGTATGACAGATCTTGTGAGCGCGGAAGATGACGTAAATCTCCGCGTGTCAACGGGCTTGTCGGCCGCGATTGACGAAGGGCGCAGAAGACGACGTTAGTCTCTGCGTGCTATCAGGCTTTTCGTCTTACAGACAGCAAAAAAGAATGTTTATACGGATAACCACTCGGGTATTTCCGCCGTCAGCGTGACTCAAATGTGAGTATGACAGATCTTGTGAGCGCGGAAGATGACGTAAATCTCCGCGTGTCAACGGGCTTGTCGGCCGCGATTGACGAAGGGCGCAGAAGACGACGTTAGTCTCTGCGTGCTATCAGGCTTTTCGTCTTACAGACAGCAAAAAAGAATGTTTATACGGATAACCACTCGGGTATTTCCGCCCGTCAGCGTGACTCAAATGTGAGTATGACAGATCTTGTGAGCGCGGAAGATGACGTAAATCTCCGCGTGTCAACGGGCTTGTCGGCCGCGATTGACGAAGGGCGCAGAAGACGACGTTAGTCTCTGCGTGCTATCAGGCTTTTCGTCTTACAGACAGCAAAAAAGAATGTTTATACGGATAACCACTCGGGTATTTCCGCCGTCAGCGTGACTCAAATGTGAGTATGACAGATCTTGTGAGCGCGGAAGATGACGTAAATCTCCGCGTGTCAACGGGCTTGTCGGCCGCGATTGACGAAGGGCGCAGAAGACGACGTTAGTCTCTGCGTGCTATCAGGCTTTTCGTCTACAGACAGCAAAAAGAATGTTTATACGGATAACCACTCGGGTATTTCCGCCCGTCAGCGTGACTCAAATGTGAGTATGACAGATCTTGTGAGCGCGGAAGATGACGTAAATCTCCGCGTGTCAACGGGCTTGTCGGCCGCGATTGACGAAGGGCGCAGAAGACGACGTTAGTCTCTGCGTGCTATCAGGCTTTTCGTCTTACAGACAGCAAAAAAGAATGTTTATACGGATAACCACTCGGGTATTTCCGCCCGTCAGCGTGACTCAAATGTGAGTATGACAGATCTTGTGAGCGCGGAAGATGACGTAAATCTCCGCGTGTCAACGGGCTTGTCGGCCGCGATTGACGAAGGGCGCAGAAGACGACGTTAGTCTCTGCGTGCTATCAGGCTTTTCGTCTTACAGACAGCAAAAAAGAATGTTTATACGGATAACCACTCGGGTATTTCCGCCCGTCAGCGTGACTCAAATGTGAGTATGACAGATCTTGTGAGCGCGGAAGATGACGTAAATCTCCGCGTGTCAACGGGCTTGTCGGCCGCGATTGACGAAGGGCGCAGAAGACGACGTTAGTCTCTGCGTGCTATCAGGCTTTTCGTCTTACAGACAGCAAAAAGAATGTTTATACGGATAACCACTCGGGTATTTCCGCCCGTCAGCGTGACTCAAATGTCAGTATGACAGATCTTGTGAGCGCGGAAGATGACGTAAATCTCCGCGTGTCAACGGGCTTGTCGGCCGCGATTGACGAAGGGCGCAGAAGACGACGTTAGTCTCTGCGTGCTATCAGGCTTTTCGTCTTACAGACAGCAAAAAAGAATGTTTATACGGATAACCACTCGGGTATTTCCGCCCGTCAGCGTGACTCAAATGTCAGTATGACAGATCTTGTGAGCGCGGAAGATGACGTAAATCTCCGCGTGTCAACGGGCTTGTCGGCCGCGATTGACGAAGGGCGCAGAAGACGACGTTAGTCTCTGCGTGCTATCAGGCTTTTCGTCTTACAGACAGCAAAAAAGAATGTTTATACGGATAACCACTCGGGTATTTCCGCCCGTCAGCGTGACTCAAATGTGAGTATGACAGATCTTGTGAGCGCGGAAGATGACGTAAATCTCCGCGTGTCAACGGGCTTGTCGGCCGCGATTGACGAAGGGCGCAGAAGACGACGTTAGTCTCTGCGTGCTATCAGGCTTTTCGTCTTACAGACAGCAAAAAGAATGTTTATACGGATAACCACTCGGGTATTTCCGCCCGTCAGCGTGACTCAAATGTAGTATGACAGATCTTGTGAGCGCGGAAGATGACGTAAATCTCCGCGTGTCAACGGGCTTGTCGGCCGCGATTGACGAAGGGCGCAGAAGACGACGTTAGTCTCTGCGTGCTATCAGGCTTTTCGTCTACAGACAGCAAAAAAGAATGTTTATACGGATAACCACTCGGGTATTTCCGCCCGTCAGCGTGACTCAAATGTCAGTATGACAGATCTTGTGAGCGCGGAAGATGACGTAAATCTCCGCGTGTCAACGGGCTTGTCGGCCGCGATTGACGAAGGGCGCAGAAGACGACGTTAGTCTCTGCGTGCTATCAGGCTTTTCGTCTTACAGACAGCAAAAAAGAATGTTTATACGGATAACCACTCGGGTATTTCCGCCCGTCAGCGTGACTCAAATGTCAGTATGACAGATCTTGTGAGCGCGGAAGATGACGTAAATCTCCGCGTGTCAACGGGCTTGTCGGCCGCGATTGACGAAGGGCGCAGAAGACGACGTTAGTCTCTGCGTGCTATCAGGCTTTTCGTCTTACAGACAGCAAAAAAGAATGTTTATACGGATAACCACTCGGGTATTTCCGCCCGTCAGCGTGACTCAAATGTCAGTATGACAGATCTTGTGAGCGCGGAAGATGACGTAAATCTCCGCGTGTCAACGGGCTTGTCGGCCGCGATTGACGAAGGGCGCAGAAGACGACGTTAGTCTCTGCGTGCTATCAGGCTTTTCGTCTTACAGACAGCAAAAAAGAATGTTTATACGGATAACCACTCGGGTATTTCCGCCGTCAGCGTGACTCAAATGTCAGTATGACAGATCTTGTGAGCGCGAAAGATGACGTAAATCTCCGCGTGTCAACGGGCTTGTCGGCCGCGATTGACGAAGGGCGCAGAAGACGACGTTAGTCTCTGCGTGCTATCAGGCTTTTCGTCTTACAGACAGCAAAAAGAATGTTTATACGGATAACCACTCGGGTATTTCCGCCCGTCAGCGTGACTCAAATGTGAGTATGACAGATCTTGTGAGCGTGGAAGATGACGTAAATCTCCGCGTGTCAACGGGCTTGTCGGCCGCGATTGACGAAGGGCGCAGAAGACGACGTTAGTCTCTGCGTGCTATCAGGCTTTTCGTCTTACAGACAGCAAAAAAGAATGTTTATACGGATAACCACTCGGTATTTCCGCCGTCAGCGTGACTCAAATGTGAGTATGACAGATCTTGTGAGCGCGGAAGATGACGTAAATCTCCGCGTGTCAACGGGCTTGTCGGCCGCGATTGACGAAGGGCGCAGAAGACGACGTTAGTCTCTGCGTGCTATCAGGCTTTTCGTCTTACAGACAGCAAAAAAGAATGTTTATACGGATAACCACTCGGGTATTTCCGCCCGTCAGCGTGACTCAAATGTCAGTATGACAGATCTTGTGAGCGCGGAAGATGACGTAAATCTCCGCGTGTCAACGGGCTTGTCGGCCGCGATTGACGAAGGGCGCAGAAGACGACGTTAGTCTCTGCGTGCTATCAGGCTTTTCGTCTTACAGACAGCAAAAAAGAATGTTTATACGGATAACCACTCGGGTATTTCCGCCCGTCAGCGTGACTCAAATGTGAGTATGACAGATCTTGTGAGCGCGGAAGATGACGTAAATCTCCGCGTGTCAACGGGCTTGTCGGCCGCGATTGACGAAGGGCGCAGAAGACGACGTTAGTCTCTGCGTGCTATCAGGCTTTTCGTCTTACAGACAGCAAAAAAGAATGTTTATACGGATAACCACTCGGGTATTTCCGCTCGTCAGCGTGACTCAAATGTGAGTATGACAGATCTTGTGAGCGCGGAAGATGACGTAAATCTCCGGTGTCAACGGGCTTGTCGGCCGCGATTGACGAAGGGCGCAGAAGACTACGTTAGTCTCTGCGTGCTATCAGGCTTTTAGTCTTACAGACAGCAAAAAAGAATGTTTATACGGATAACCACTCGGGTATTTCCGCCCGTCAGCGTGACTCAAATGTCAGTATGACAGATCTTGTGAGCGCGGAAGATGACGTAAATCTCCGCGTGTCAACGGGCTTGTCAGCCGCGATTGACGAAGGGCGCAGAAGACGACGTTAGTCTCTGCATGCTATCAGGCTTTTCGTCAAACAGACAACATAAAAGAATGTTTATACGGATAACCACTCGGGTATTTCCGCCCGTCAGCGTGACTCAAATGTGAGTATGACAGATCTTGTGATCGCGGAAGATGACGTAAATCTCCGCGTGTCAACGGGCTTGTCAGCCGCGATTGACGAAGGGCGCAGAAGACGACGTTAGTCTCTGCGTGCTATCAGGCTTTTCGTCTTACAGACAGCAAAAGAATGTTTATACGGATAACCACTCGGGTATTTCCGCCCAGTCAGCGTGACTCAAATGTGAGTATGACAGATCTTGTGAGCGCGGAAGATGACGTAAATCTCCGCGTGTCAACGGGCTTGTCGGCCGCGATTGACGAAGGGCGCAGAAGACGACGTTAGTCTCTGCGTGCTATCAGGCTTTTCGTCTTACAGACAGCAAAAAGAATGTTTATACGGATAACCACTCGGGTATTTTCCGCCGTCAGCGTGACTCAAATGTGAGTTTGACAGATCTTGTGAGACGGAAGATGACGTAAATCTCCGGGTGTCAACGGGCTTGTCGGCCGCGATTGACGAAGGGCGCAGAAGACACGTTAGTCTCTGCGTGCTATCAGGCTTTTCGTCTTACAGACAGCAAAAAGAATGTTTTATACGGATAACCACTTGGGTATTTCGCCCGTCAGCGTGACTCAAATGTGAGTATGACAGATCTTGTGAGCGCGGAAGATGACGTAAATCTCCGCGTGTCAACGGGCTTGTCGGCCGCGATTGACGAAGGGCGCAGAAGACTACGTTAGTCTTTGCGTGCTATCAGGCTTTTCGTCTTACAGACAGCAAAAAAGAATGTTTATACGGATCACCACTCGGGTATTTCCGCCCGTCAGCGTGACTCAAATGTGAGTTTGACAGATCTTGTGAGAGCGGAAGATGACGTAAATCTCCGGGTGTCAACGGGCTTGTCAGCCGCGATTGACGAAGGGCGCAGAAGACGACGTTAGTCTCTGCGTGCTATCAGGCTTTTCGTCTTACAGACAGCAAAAAAGAATGTTTATACGGATAACCACTCGGGTATTTCCGCCCGTCAGCGTGACTCAAATGTGAGTTGACAGATCTTGTGAGAGCGGAAGATGACGTAAATCTCCGCGTGTCAACGGGCTTGTCAGCCGCGATTGACGAAGGGCGCAGAAGACGACGTTAGTCTCTGCGTGCTATCAGGCTTTTCGTCTAACAGACAGCAAAAAGAATGTTTATACGGATAACCACTCGGGTATTTCCCCCGTCAGCGTGACTCAAATGTGAGTATGACAGATCTTGTGAGCGCGGAAGATGACGTAAATCTCCGCGTGTCAACGGGCTTGTCGGCCGCGATTGACGAAGGGCGCAGAAGACTACGTTAGTCTTGCGTGCTATCAGGCTTTTCGTCTTACAGACAGCAAAAAAGAATGTTTATACGGATACCACTCGGTATTTCCGCCCGTCAGCGTGACTCAAATGTGAGTTGACAGATCTTGTGAGAGCGGAAGATGACGTAAATCTCCGGTGTCAACGGGCTTGTCAGCCGCGATTGACGAAGGGCGCAGAAGACTACGTTAGTCTCTGCGTGCTATCAGGCTTTTCGTCTTACAGACAGCAAAAAAGAATGTTTATACGGATAACCACTCGGGTATTTCCGCCCGTCAGCGTGACTCAAATGTGAGTATGACAGATCTTGTGAGAGCGGAAGATGACGTAAATCTCCGGTGTCAACGGGCTTGTCAGCCGCGATTGACGAAGGGCGCAGAAGACGACGTTAGTCTCTGCGTGCTATCAGGCTTTTCGTCAACAGACAACATAAAAGAATGTTATACGGATAACCACTCGGGTATTTCCGCCCGTCAGCGTGACTCAAATGTGAGTATGACAGATCTTGTGTGCGCGGAAGATGACGTAAATCTCCGCGTGTCAACGGGCTTGTCGGCCGCGATTGACGAAGGGCGCAGAAGACGACGTTAGTCTCTGCGTGCTATCAGGCTTTTCGTCTTATAGACAACAAAAAAGAATGTTTATACGGATAACCACTCGGGTATTTCCGCCCGTCAGCGTGACTCAAATGTCAGTATGACAGATCTTGTGAGCGCGGAAGATGACGTAAATCTCCGCGTGTCAACGGGCTTGTCGGCCGCGATTGACGAAGGGCGCAGAAGACGACGTTAGTCTCTGGTGCTATCAGGCTTTTCGTCTTACAGACAGCAAAAAAGAATGTTTATACGGATAACCACTCGGGTATTTCCGCCCGTCAGCGTGACTCAAATGTGAGTATGACAGATCTTGTGAGCAGCGGAAGATGACGTAAATCTCCGCGTGTCAACGGGCTTGTCGGCCGCGATTGACGAAGGGCGCAGAAGACGACGTTAGTCTCTGCGTGCTATCAGGCTTTTCGTCTTACAGACAGCAAAAATAATGTTTATACGGATAACCACTCGGGTATTTCCGCGCATCAGCGTGACTCAAATGTGAGTATGACAGATCTTGTGAGCAGCGGAAGATGACGTAAATCTCCGCGTGTCAACGGGCTTGTCGGCCGCGATTGACGAAGGGCGCAGAAGACGACGTTAGTCTCTGCGTGCTATCAGGCTTTTCGTCTACAGACAGCAAAAAAGAATGTTTATACGGATAACCACTCGGTATTTCCGCCCGTCAGCGTGACTCAAATGTGAGTATGACAGATCTTGTGAGCGCGGAAGATGACGTAAATCTCCGCGTGTCAACGGGCTTGTCAGCCGCGATTGACGAAGGGCGCAGAAGACGACGTTAGTCTCTGCGTGCTATCAGGCTTTTCGTCTACAGACAGCAAAAAGAATGTTTATACGGATAACCACTCGGGTATTTCCGCCGTCAGCTGACTCAAATGTGAGTATGACAGATCTTGTGAGCGCGGAAGATGACGTAAATCTCCGCGTGTCAACGGGCTTGTCGGCCGCGATTGACGAAGGGCGCAGAAGACTGACGTTAGTCTCTGCGTGCTATCAGGCTTTTCGTCTTACAGACAGCAAAAAGAATGTTTATACGGATAACCACTCGGGTATTTCCGCCCGTCAGCGTGACTCAAATGTGAGTATGACAGATCTTGTGAGCGCGGAAGATGACGTAAATCTCCGCGTGTCAACGGGCTTGTCGGCCGCGATTGACGAAGGGCGCAGAAGACTACGTTACTCTCTGCGTGCTATCAGGCTTTTCGTCTTACAGACAGCAAAAAAGAATGTTTATACGGATAACCACTCGGGTATTTCCGCCCGTCAGCGTGACTCAAATGTCAGTATGACAGATCTTGTGAGACGGGAAGATGACGTAAATCTCCGCGTGTCAACGGGCTTGTCGGCCGCGATTGACGAAGGGCGCAGAAGACTACGTTAGTCTTTGCGTGCTATCAGGCTTTTCGTCTTACAGACAGCAAAAAAGAATGTTTATACGGATAACCACTCGGGTATTTCCGCCCGTCAGCGTGACTCAAATGTGAGTTTGACAGATCTTGTGAGAGCGGAAGATGACGTAAATCTCCGGGTGTCAACGGGCTTGTCAGCCGCGATTGACGAAGGGCGCAGAAGACGACGTTAGTCTCTGCGTGCTATCAGGCTTTTCGTCAAACAGACAGCATAAAAGAATGTTTATACGGATAACCACTCGGGTATTTCCGCCCGTCAGCGTGACTCAAATGTGAGTTTGACAGATCTTGTGAGAGCGGAAGATGACGTAAATCTCCGGGTGTCAACGGGCTTGTCAGCCGCGATTGACGAAGGGCGCAGAAGACGACGTTAGTCTCTGCTTGCTATCAGGCTTTTCGTCAAACAGACAGCATAAAAGAATGTTTATACGGATAACCACTCAGGTATTTCCGCCCGTCAGCGTGACTCAAATGTGAGTTTGACAGATCTTGTGAGAGCGGAAGATGACGTAAATCTCCGGGTGTCAATGGGCTTGTCAGCCGCGATTGACGAAGGGTGCAGAAGACTACGTTAGTCTCTGCGTGCTATCAGGCTTTTCGTCTTACAGACAGCAAAAAAGAATGTTTATACGGATAACCACTCGGGTATTTCCGCCCGTCAGCGTGACTCAAATGTCAGTTTGACAGATCTTGTGAGCGCGGAAGATGACGTAAATCTCCGCGTGTCAACGGGCTTGTCGGCCGCGATTGACGAAGGGCGCAGAAGACGACGTTAGTCTCTGCGTGCTATCAGGCTTTTCGTCAACAGACAGCAAAAAAGAATGTTTATACGGATAACCACTCGGGTATTTCCGCCCGTCAGCGTGACTCAAATGTCAGTTTGACAGATCTTGTGAGAGCGGAAGATGACGTAAATCTCCGGTGTCAACGGGCTTGTCGGCCGCGATTGACGAAGGGCGCAGAAGACACGTTAGTCTCTGCGTGCTATCAGGCTTTTCGTCTTACAGACAGCAAAAAAGAATGTTTATACGGATAACCACTCGGGTATTTCCGCCCGTCAGCGTGACTCAAATGTGAGTATGACAGATCTTGTGAGCGCGGAAGATGACGTAAATCTCCGCGTGTCAACGGGCTTGTCGGCCGCGATTGACGAAGGGCGCAGAAGACTACGTTAGTCTTTGCGTGCTATCAGGCTTTTCGTCTTACAGACAGCAAAAAAGAATGTTTATACGGATCACCACTCGGGTATTTCCGCCCGTCAGCGTGACTCAAATGTCAGTATGACAGATCTTGTGAGAGCGGAAGATGACGTAAATCTCCGGGTGTCAACGGGCTTGTCGGCCGCGATTGACGAAGGGCGCAGAAGACGACGTTAGTCTCTGCGTGCTATCAGGCTTTTCGTCAAACAGACAGCATAAAAGAATGTTTATACGGATAACCACTCGGGTATTTCCGCCCGTCAGCGTGACTCAAATGTGAGTTTGACAGATCTTGTGAGAGCGGAAGATGACGTAAATCTCCGGGTGTCAACGGGCTTGTCAGCCGCGATTGACGAAGGGCGCAGAAGACGACGTTAGTCTCTGCATGCTATCAGGCTTTTCGTCAAACAGACAACATAAAAGAATGTTTATACGGATAACCACTCGGGTATTTCAGCCCGTCAGCGTGACTCAAATGTCAGTATGACAGATCTTGTGTGCGCGGAAGATGACGAAAATCTCCGCGTGACAACGGGCTTGTCGGCCGCGATTGACGAAGGGCGCAGAAGATGACGTTAGTCTCTGCGTGCTATCAGGCTTTTCGTCTTACAGACAGCAAAAAAGAATGTTTATACGGATAACCACTCGCGTATTTCCGCCCGTCAACGTGACTCAAATGTCAGTATGACAGATCTTGTGAGCACGGAAGATGACGTAAATCTCCGTGTGTCAATGGGCTTGTCGGCCGCGATTGACGAAGGGTGCAGAAGACTACGTTAGTCTCTGCGTGCTATCAGGCTTTTCGTCTTACAGACAGCAAAAAAGAATGTTTATACGGATAACCACTCGGGTATTTCCGCCCGTCAGCGTGACTCAAATGTCAGTATGACAGATCTTGTGAGCGCGGAAGATGACGTAAATCTCCGCGTGTCAACGGGCTTGTCGGCCGCGATTGACGAAGGGCGCAGAAGACTACGTTAGTCTTTGCGTGCTATCAGGCTTTTCGTCTTACAGGACAGCAAAAAAGAATGTTTATACGGATAACCACTCG
>NW_021144233.1:0-21977 GCF_004193775.1 Glycine soja
ATGATTGCCTAAGTGAGGACCCTCAAGGCAATCCTCCATTCTCACCCTTTTCGGAGCCACATGAATGTTATTGCTAGGGCTGTTCATGTGTCCTCCATTTTGAGTTTGGAGCTGTGTTCCATGATTGCCTAAGTGAGGACTCAAGGCAATCCTCCTTCTCACCTTTTTCGGAGCCACATGAAGTTATTGCTTAGGGCTGTTCATGTGTCCTCCATTTCGAGTTTGGAGCTTGTTTCATGATTGCCTAAGTGAGGACCCTCAGGCAATCCTCCATTCTCACCCTTTTTCGGAGCCACATGAATGTTATTGCTTAGGGTTGTTCATGTGTCCTCCATTTTCGAGTTTGGAGCTGAGTTTCATGATTGCCTAAGTGAGGACCCTCAAGGAATCCTCCATTCTCACCCTTTTTCGGAGCCACATGAATGTTATTGCTTAGGGCTGTTCATGTGTCCTCCATTTTCGAGTTTGGAGCTGTGTTCATGATTGCCTAAGTGAGGACCCTCAAGGCAATCCTCCATTCTCACCCTTTTTCGGAGCCACATGAATGTTATTGCTTAGGGCTGTTCATGTGTCCTCCATTTCGAGTTTGGAGCTGTGTTTCATGATTGCCTAAGTGAGGACCCTCAAGGCAATCCTCCATTCTCACCCTTTTCGGAGCCACATGAATGTTATTGCTTAGGGTTGTTCATGTGTCCTCCATTTCGAGTTGGAGCTGTGTTTCATGATTGCCTAAGTGAGGACCCTCAAGGCAATCCTCCATTCTCACCCTTTTTCGGAGCCACATGAATGTTATTGCTTAGGGCTGTTCATGTGTCCTCCACTTTCGAGTTTGGAGCTGTGTTTCATGATTGCCTAAGTGAGGACCCTCAAGGCAATCCTCCATTCTCACCCTTTTTCGGAGCCACATGAATGTTATTGCTTAGGGCTGTTCATGTGTCCTCCATTTCGAGTTTGGAGCTGTGTTCATGATTGCCTAAGTGAGGACCCTCAAGGCAATCCTCCATTCTCACCCTTTTCGGAGCCACATGAATGTTATTGCTTAGGGTTGTTCATGTGTCCTCCATTTTCGAGTTTGGAGCAGTGTTTCATGATTGCCTAAGTGAGGACCCTCAAGGCAATCCTCCATTCTCACCCTTTTTCGGAGCCACATGAATGTTATTGCTTAGGGCTGTTCATGTGTCCTCCATTTCGAGTTTGGAGCTGTGTTTCATGATTGCCTAAGTGAGGACCCTCAAGGCAATCCTCCATTCTCACCCTTTTCGGAGCCACATGAATGTTATTGCTTAGGGCTGTTCATGTGTCCTCCATTTCGAGTTTGGAGCTGTGTTTCATGATTGCCTAAGTGAGGACCCTCAAGGCAATCCTCCATTCTCACCCTTTTTCGGAGCCACATGAATGTTATTGCTTAGGGCTGTTCATGTGTCCTCCATTTTCGAGTTTGGAGCTGTGTTTCATGATTGCCTAAGTGAGGACCCTCAAGGCAATCCTCCATTCTCACCCTTTTTCGGAGCCACATGAATGTTATTGCTTAGGGCTGTTCATGTGTCCTCCATTTTCGAGTTTGGAGCTGGTTTCATGATTGCCTAAGTGAGGACCCTCAAGGCAATCCTCCATTCTCACCCTTTTTCGGAGCCACATGAATGTTATTGCTTAGGGCTGTTCATGTGTCCTCCATTTCGAGTTTGGAGCTGTGTTTCATGATTGCCTAAGTGAGGACCCTCAAGGCAATCCTCCATTCTCACCCTTTTCGGAGCCACATGAATGTTATTGCTTAGGGCTGTTCATGTGTCCTCCATTTTCGAGTTTGGAGCTGTGTTTCATGATTGCCTAAGTGAGGACCCTCAAGGCAATCCTCCATTCTCACCCTTTTTCGGAGCCACATGAATGTTATTGCTTAGGGCTGTTCATGTGTCCTCCATTTTCGAGTTTGGAGCTGTGTTCATGATTGCCTAAGTGAGGACCCTCAAGGCAATCCTCCATTCTCACCCTTTTTCGGAGCCACATGAATGTTATTGCTTAGGGCTGTTCATGTGTCCTCCATTTTCGAGTTTGGAGCTGTGTTTCATGATTGCCTAAGTGAGGACCCTCAAGGCAATCCTCCATTCTCACCCTTTTCGGAGCCACATGAATGTTATTGCTTAGGGCTGTTCATGTGTCCTCCATTTTCGAGTTTGGAGCTGTGTTCATGATTGCCTAAGTGAGGACCCTCAAGGCAATCCTCCATTCTCACCCTTTTCGGAGCCACATGAATGTTATTGCTTAGGGCTGTTCATGTGTCCTCCATTTTCGAGTTTGGAGCTGTGTTTCATGATTGCCTAAGTGAGGACCCTCAAGGCAATCCTCCATTCTCACCCTTTTTCGGAGCCACATGAATGTTATTGCTTAGGGCTGTTCATGTGTCCTCCATTTTCGAGTTTGGAGCTGTGTTCATGATTGCCTAAGTGAGGACCCTCAAGGCAATCCTCCATTCTCACCCTTTTTCGGAGCCACATGAATGTTATTGCTTAGGGCTGTTCATGTGTCCTCCATTTCGAGTTTGGAGCTGTGTTTCATGATTGCCTAAGTGAGGACCCTCAAGGCAATCCTCCATTCTCACCCTTTTTCGGAGCCACATGAATGTTATTGCTTAGGGCTGTTCATGTGTCCTCCATTTTCGAGTTTGGAGCTGTGTTTCATGATTGCCTAAGTGAGGACCCTCAAGGCAATCCTCCATTCTCACCCTTTTTCGGAGCCACATGAATGTTATTGCTTAGGGCTGTTCATGTGTCCTCCATTTTCGAGTTTGGAGCTGTGTTTCATGATTGCCTAAGTGAGGACCCTCAAGGCAATCCTCCATTCTCACCCTTTTTCGGAGCCACATGAATGTTATTGCTTAGGGCTGTTCATGTGTCCTCCATTTTCGAGTTTGGAGCTGTGTTCATGATTGCCTAAGTGAGGACCCTCAAGGCAATCCTCCATTCTCACCCTTTTTCGGAGCCACATGAATGTTATTGCTTAGGGCTGTTCATGTGTCCTCCATTTTCGAGTTTGGAGCTGTGTTTCATGATTGCCTAAGTGAGGACCCTCAAGGCAATCCTCCATTCTCACCCTTTTCGGAGCCACATGAATGTTATTGCTTAGGGCTGTTCATGTGTCCTCCATTTTCGAGTTTGGAGCTGTGTTTCATGATTGCCTAAGTGAGGACCCTCAAGGCAATCCTCCATTCTCACCCTTTTTCGGAGCCACATGAATGTTATTGCTTAGGGCTGTTCATGTGTCCTCCATTTTCGAGTTTGGAGCTGTGTTTCATGATTGCCTAAGTGAGGACCCTCAAGGCAATCCTCCATTCTCACCCTTTTTCGGAGCCACATGAATGTTATTGCTTAGGGCTGTTCATGTGTCCTCCATTTTCGAGTTTGGAGCTGTGTTTCATGATTGCCTAAGTGAGGACCCTCAAGGCAATCCTCCATTCTCACCCTTTTTCGGAGCCACATGAATGTTATTGCTTAGGGCTGTTCATGTGTCCTCCATTTCGAGTTTGGAGCTGTGTTTCATGATTGCCTAAGTGAGGACCCTCAAGGCAATCCTCCATTCTCACCCTTTTTCGGAGCCACATGAATGTTATTGCTTAGGGCTGTTCATGTGTCCTCCATTTTCGAGTTTGGAGCTGTGTTTCATGATTGCCTAAGTGAGGACCCTCAAGGCAATCCTCCATTCTCACCCTTTTCGGAGCCACATGAATGTTATTGCTTAGGGCTGTTCATGTGTCCTCCATTTTCGAGTTTGGAGCTGTGTTTCATGATTGCCTAAGTGAGGACCCTCAAGGCAATCCTCCATTCTCACCCTTTTTCGGAGCCACATGAATGTTATTGCTTAGGGCTGTTCATGTGTCCTCCATTTTCGAGTTTGGAGCTGTGTTTCATGATTGCCTAAGTGAGGACCCTCAAGGCAATCCTCCATTCTCACCCTTTTTCGGAGCCACATGAATGTTATTGCTTAGGGCTGTTCATGTGTCCTCCATTTTCGAGTTTGGAGCTGTGTTTCATGATTGCCTAAGTGAGGACCCTCAAGGCAATCCTCCATTCTCACCCTTTTTCGGAGCCACATGAATGTTATTGCTTAGGGCTGTTCATGTGTCCTCCATTTTCGAGTTTGGAGCTGTGTTTCATGATTGCCTAAGTGAGGACCCTCAAGGCAATCCTCCATTCTCACCCTTTTCGGAGCCACATGAATGTTATTGCTTAGGGCTGTTCATGTGTCCTCCATTTTCGAGTTTGGAGCTGTGTTTCATGATTGCCTAAGTGAGGACCCTCAAGGCAATCCTCCATTCTCACCCTTTTCGGAGCCACATGAATGTTATTGCTTAGGGCTGTTCATGTGTCCTCCATTTTCGAGTTTGGAGCTGTGTTTCATGATTGCCTAAGTGAGGACCCTCAAGGCAATCCTCCATTCTCACCCTTTTTCGGAGCCACATGAATGTTATTGCTTAGGGCTGTTCATGTGTCCTCCATTTTCGAGTTTGGAGCTGTGTTCATGATTGCCTAAGTGAGGACCCTCAAGGCAATCCTCCATTCTCACCCTTTTTCGGAGCCACATGAATGTTATTGCTTAGGGCTGTTCATGTGTCCTCCATTTTCGAGTTTGGAGCTGTGTTTCATGATTGCCTAAGTGAGGACCCTCAAGGCAATCCTCCATTCTCACCCTTTTTCGGAGCCACATGAATGTTATTGCTTAGGGCTGTTCATGTGTCCTCCATTTTCGAGTTTGGAGCTGTGTTTCATGATTGCCTAAGTGAGGACCCTCAAGGCAATCCTCCATTCTCACCCTTTTCGGAGCCACATGAATGTTATTGCTTAGGGCTGTTCATGTGTCCTCCATTTTCGAGTTTGGAGCTGTGTTTCATGATTGCCTAAGTGAGGACCCTCAAGGCAATCCTCCATTCTCACCCTTTTTCGGAGCCACATGAATGTTATTGCTTAGGGCTGTTCATGTGTCCTCCATTTTCGAGTTTGGAGCTGTGTTCATGATTGCCTAAGTGAGGACCCTCAAGGCAATCCTCCATTCTCACCCTTTTTCGGAGCCACATGAATGTTATTGCTTAGGGCTGTTCATGTGTCCTCCATTTTCGAGTTTGGAGCTGTGTTCATGATTGCCTAAGTGAGGACCCTCAAGGCAATCCTCCATTCTCACCCTTTTTCGGAGCCACATGAATGTTATTGCTTAGGGCTGTTCATGTGTCCTCCATTTTCGAGTTTGGAGCTGTGTTTCATGATTGCCTAAGTGAGGACCCTCAAGGCAATCCTCCATTCTCACCCTTTTCGGAGCCACATGAATGTTATTGCTTAGGGCTGTTCATGTGTCCTCCATTTTCGAGTTTGGAGCTGTGTTTCATGATTGCCTAAGTGAGGACCCTCAAGGCAATCCTCCATTCTCACCCTTTTTCGGAGCCACATGAATGTTATTGCTTAGGGCTGTTCATGTGTCCTCCATTTTCGAGTTTGGAGCTGTGTTCATGATTGCCTAAGTGAGGACCCTCAAGGCAATCCTCCATTCTCACCCTTTTTCGGAGCCACATGAATGTTATTGCTTAGGGCTGTTCATGTGTCCTCCATTTTCGAGTTTGGAGCTGTGTTTCATGATTGCCTAAGTGAGGACCCTCAAGGCAATCCTCCATTCTCACCCTTTTTCGGAGCCACATGAATGTTATTGCTTAGGGCTGTTCATGTGTCCTCCATTTTCGAGTTTGGAGCTGTGTTTCATGATTGCCTAAGTGAGGACCCTCAAGGCAATCCTCCATTCTCACCCTTTTTCGGAGCCACATGAATGTTATTGCTTAGGGCTGTTCATGTGTCCTCCATTTTCGAGTTTGGAGCTGTGTTTCATGATTGCCTAAGTGAGGACCCTCAAGGCAATCCTCCATTCTCACCCTTTTTCGGAGCCACATGAATGTTATTGCTTAGGGCTGTTCATGTGTCCTCCATTTTCGAGTTTGGAGCTGTGTTCATGATTGCCTAAGTGAGGACCCTCAAGGCAATCCTCCATTCTCACCCTTTTTCGGAGCCACATGAATGTTATTGCTTAGGGCTGTTCATGTGTCCTCCATTTTCGAGTTTGGAGCTGTGTTCATGATTGCCTAAGTGAGGACCCTCAAGGCAATCCTCCATTCTCACCCTTTTTCGGAGCCACATGAATGTTATTGCTTAGGGCTGTTCATGTGTCCTCCATTTTCGAGTTTGGAGCTGTGTTTCATGATTGCCTAAGTGAGGACCCTCAAGGCAATCCTCCATTCTCACCCTTTTCGGAGCCACATGAATGTTATTGCTTAGGGCTGTTCATGTGTCCTCCATTTTCGAGTTTGGAGCTGTGTTTCATGATTGCCTAAGTGAGGACCCTCAAGGCAATCCTCCATTCTCACCCTTTTTCGGAGCCACATGAATGTTATTGCTTAGGGCTGTTCATGTGTCCTCCATTTTCGAGTTTGGAGCTGTGTTTCATGATTGCCTAAGTGAGGACCCTCAAGGCAATCCTCCATTCTCACCCTTTTTCGGAGCCACATGAATGTTATTGCTTAGGGCTGTTCATGTGTCCTCCATTTTCGAGTTTGGAGCTGTGTTTCATGATTGCCTAAGTGAGGACCCTCAAGGCAATCCTCCATTCTCACCCTTTTCGGAGCCACATGAATGTTATTGCTTAGGGCTGTTCATGTGTCCTCCATTTTCGAGTTTGGAGCTGTGTTTCATGATTGCCTAAGTGAGGACCCTCAAGGCAATCCTCCATTCTCACCCTTTTTCGGAGCCACATGAATGTTATTGCTTAGGGCTGTTCATGTGTCCTCCATTTTCGAGTTTGGAGCTGTGTTTCATGATTGCCTAAGTGAGGACCCTCAAGGCAATCCTCCATTCTCACCCTTTTTCGGAGCCACATGAATGTTATTGCTTAGGGCTGTTCATGTGTCCTCCATTTTCGAGTTTGGAGCTGTGTTCATGATTGCCTAAGTGAGGACCCTCAAGGCAATCCTCCATTCTCACCCTTTTTCGGAGCCACATGAATGTTATTGCTTAGGGCTGTTCATGTGTCCTCCATTTTCGAGTTTGGAGCTGTGTTTCATGATTGCCTAAGTGAGGACCCTCAAGGCAATCCTCCATTCTCACCCTTTTTCGGAGCCACATGAATGTTATTGCTTAGGGCTGTTCATGTGTCCTCCATTTTCGAGTTTGGAGCTGTGTTTCATGATTGCCTAAGTGAGGACCCTCAAGGCAATCCTCCATTCTCACCCTTTTTCGGAGCCACATGAATGTTATTGCTTAGGGCTGTTCATGTGTCCTCCATTTTCGAGTTTGGAGCTGTGTTCCATGATTGCCTAAGTGAGGACCCTCAAGGCAATCCTCCATTCTCACCCTTTTCGGAGCCACATGAATGTTATTGCTTAGGGCTGTTCATGTGTCCTCCATTTTCGAGTTTGGAGCTGTGTTTCATGATTGCCTAAGTGAGGACCCTCAAGGCAATCCTCCATTCTCACCCTTTTTCGGAGCCACATGAATGTTATTGCTTAGGGCTGTTCATGTGTCCTCCATTTTCGAGTTTGGAGCTGTGTTCATGATTGCCTAAGTGAGGACCCTCAAGGCAATCCTCCATTCTCACCCTTTTTCGGAGCCACATGAATGTTATTGCTTAGGGCTGTTCATGTGTCCTCCATTTTCGAGTTTGGAGCTGTGTTCCATGATTGCCTAAGTGAGGACCCTCAAGGCAATCCTCCATTCTCACCCTTTTCGGAGCCACATGAATGTTATTGCTTAGGGCTGTTCATGTGTCCTCCATTTTCGAGTTTGGAGCTGTGTTTCATGATTGCCTAAGTGAGGACCCTCAAGGCAATCCTCCATTCTCACCCTTTTTCGGAGCCACATGAATGTTATTGCTTAGGGCTGTTCATGTGTCCTCCATTTTCGAGTTTGGAGCTGTGTTCATGATTGCCTAAGTGAGGACCCTCAAGGCAATCCTCCATTCTCACCCTTTTTCGGAGCCACATGAATGTTATTGCTTAGGGCTGTTCATGTGTCCTCCATTTTCGAGTTTGGAGCTGTGTTTCATGATTGCCTAAGTGAGGACCCTCAAGGCAATCCTCCATTCTCACCCTTTTTCGGAGCCACATGAATGTTATTGCTTAGGGCTGTTCATGTGTCCTCCATTTTCGAGTTTGGAGCTGTGTTTCATGATTGCCTAAGTGAGGACCCTCAAGGCAATCCTCCATTCTCACCCTTTTCGGAGCCACATGAATGTTATTGCTTAGGGCTGTTCATGTGTCCTCCATTTTCGAGTTTGGAGCTGTGTTTCATGATTGCCTAAGTGAGGACCCTCAAGGCAATCCTCCATTCTCACCCTTTTTCGGAGCCACATGAATGTTATTGCTTAGGGCTGTTCATGTGTCCTCCATTTTCGAGTTTGGAGCTGTGTTTCATGATTGCCTAAGTGAGGACCCTCAAGGCAATCCTCCATTCTCACCCTTTTTCGGAGCCACATGAATGTTATTGCTTAGGGCTGTTCATGTGTCCTCCATTTTCGAGTTTGGAGCTGTGTTCATGATTGCCTAAGTGAGGACCCTCAAGGCAATCCTCCATTCTCACCCTTTTTCGGAGCCACATGAATGTTATTGCTTAGGGCTGTTCATGTGTCCTCCATTTTCGAGTTTGGAGCTGTGTTCATGATTGCCTAAGTGAGGACCCTCAAGGCAATCCTCCATTCTCACCCTTTTTCGGAGCCACATGAATGTTATTGCTTAGGGCTGTTCATGTGTCCTCCATTTTCGAGTTTGGAGCTGTGTTTCATGATTGCCTAAGTGAGGACCCTCAAGGCAATCCTCCATTCTCACCCTTTTTCGGAGCCACATGAATGTTATTGCTTAGGGCTGTTCATGTGTCCTCCATTTTCGAGTTTGGAGCTGTGTTTCATGATTGCCTAAGTGAGGACCCTCAAGGCAATCCTCCATTCTCACCCTTTTTCGGAGCCACATGAATGTTATTGCTTAGGGCTGTTCATGTGTCCTCCATTTTCGAGTTTGGAGCTGTGTTCATGATTGCCTAAGTGAGGACCCTCAAGGCAATCCTCCATTCTCACCCTTTTCGGAGCCACATGAATGTTATTGCTTAGGGCTGTTCATGTGTCCTCCATTTTCGAGTTTGGAGCTGTGTTTCATGATTGCCTAAGTGAGGACCCTCAAGGCAATCCTCCATTCTCACCCTTTTCGGAGCCACATGAATGTTATTGCTTAGGGCTGTTCATGTGTCCTCCATTTTCGAGTTTGGAGCTGTGTTTCATGATTGCCTAAGTGAGGACCCTCAAGGCAATCCTCCATTCTCACCCTTTTCGGAGCCACATGAATGTTATTGCTTAGGGCTGTTCATGTGTCCTCCATTTTCGAGTTTGGAGCTGGGTTTCATGATTGCCTAAGTGAGGACCCTCAAGGCAATCCTCCATTCTCACCCTTTTCGGAGCCACATGAATGTTATTGCTAAGGGCTGTTCATGTGTCCTCCATTTTCGAGTTTGGAGTTGTGTTCCATGATTGCCTAAGTGAGGACCCTCAAGGCAATCCTCCATTCTCACCCTTTTTCGGAGCCACATGAATGTTATTGCTTAGGGCTGTTCATGTGTCCTCCATTTTCGAGTTTGGAGCTGTGTTTCATGATTGCCTAAGTGAGGACCCTCAAGGCAATCCTCCATTCTCACCCTTTTTCGGAGCCACATGAATGTTATTGCTTAGGGCTGTTCATGTGTCCTCCATTTTCGAGTTTGGAGCTGTGTTCATGATTGCCTAAGTGAGGACCCTCAAGGCAATCCTCCATTCTCACCCTTTTTCGGAGCCACATGAATGTTATTGCTTAGGGCTGTTCATGTGTCCTCCATTTTCGAGTTTGGAGCTGTGTTCATGATTGCCTAAGTGAGGACCCTCAAGGCAATCCTCCATTCTCACCCTTTTTCGGAGCCACATGAATGTTATTGCTTAGGGCTGTTCATGTGTCCTCCATTTTCGAGTTTGGAGCTGTGTTCATGATTGCCTAAGTGAGGACCCTCAAGGCAATCCTCCATTCTCACCCTTTTTCGGAGCCACATGAATGTTATTGCTTAGGGCTGTTCATGTGTCCTCCATTTTCGAGTTTGGAGCTGTGTTTCATGATTGCCTAAGTGAGGACCCTCAAGGCAATCCTCCATTCTCACCCTTTTTCGGAGCCACATGAATGTTATTGCTTAGGGCTGTTCATGTGTCCTCCATTTTCGAGTTTGGAGCTGTGTTTCATGATTGCCTAAGTGAGGACCCTCAAGGCAATCCTCCATTCTCACCCTTTTCGGAGCCACATGAATGTTATTGCTTAGGGCTGTTCATGTGTCCTCCATTTTCGAGTTTGGAGCTGTGTTTCATGATTGCCTAAGTGAGGACCCTCAAGGCAATCCTCCATTCTCACCCTTTTTCGGAGCCACATGAATGTTATTGCTTAGGGCTGTTCATGTGTCCTCCATTTTCGAGTTTGGAGCTGTGTTCCATGATTGCCTAAGTGAGGACCCTCAAGGCAATCCTCCATTCTCACCCTTTTCGGAGCCACATGAATGTTATTGCTTAGGGCTGTTCATGTGTCCTCCATTTTCGAGTTTGGAGCTGTGTTCCATGATTGCCTAAGTGAGGACCCTCAAGGCAATCCTCCATTCTCACCCTTTTTCGGAGCCACATGAATGTTATTGCTTAGGGCTGTTCATGTGTCCTCCATTTTCGAGTTTGGAGCTGTGTTTCATGATTGCCTAAGTGAGGACCCTCAAGGCAATCCTCCATTCTCACCCTTTTTCGGAGCCACATGAATGTTATTGCTTAGGGCTGTTCATGTGTCCTCCATTTTCGAGTTTGGAGCTGTGTTTCATGATTGCCTAAGTGAGGACCCTCAAGGCAATCCTCCATTCTCACCCTTTTCGGAGCCACATGAATGTTATTGCTTAGGGCTGTTCATGTGTCCTCCATTTTCGAGTTTGGAGCTGTGTTTCATGATTGCCTAAGTGAGGACCCTCAAGGCAATCCTCCATTCTCACCCTTTTCGGAGCCACATGAATGTTATTGCTTAGGGCTGTTCATGTGTCCTCCATTTTCGAGTTTGGAGCTGTGTTCCATGATTGCCTAAGTGAGGACCCTCAAGGCAATCCTCCATTCTCACCCTTTTTCGGAGCCACATGAATGTTATTGCTTAGGGCTGTTCATGTGTCCTCCATTTTCGAGTTTGGAGCTGTGTTCATGATTGCCTAAGTGAGGACCCTCAAGGCAATCCTCCATTCTCACCCTTTTCGGAGCCACATGAATGTTATTGCTTAGGGCTGTTCATGTGTCCTCCATTTTCGAGTTTGGAGCTGTGTTTCATGATTGCCTAAGTGAGGACCCTCAAGGCAATCCTCCATTCTCACCCTTTTTCGGAGCCACATGAATGTTATTGCTTAGGGCTGTTCATGTGTCCTCCATTTTCGAGTTTGGAGCTGTGTTCCATGATTGCCTAAGTGAGGACCCTCAAGGCAATCCTCCATTCTCACCCTTTTTCGGAGCCACATGAATGTTATTGCTTAGGGCTGTTCATGTGTCCTCCATTTTCGAGTTTGGAGCTGTGTTCCATGATTGCCTAAGTGAGGACCCTCAAGGCAATCCTCCATTCTCACCCTTTTTCGGAGCCACATGAATGTTATTGCTTAGGGCTGTTCATGTGTCCTCCATTTTCGAGTTTGGAGCTGTGTTTCATGATTGCCTAAGTGAGGACCCTCAAGGCAATCCTCCATTCTCACCCTTTTTCGGAGCCACATGAATGTTATTGCTTAGGGCTGTTCATGTGTCCTCCATTTTCGAGTTTGGAGCTGTGTTCCATGATTGCCTAAGTGAGGACCCTCAAGGCAATCCTCCATTCTCACCCTTTTTCGGAGCCACATGAATGTTATTGCTTAGGGCTGTTCATGTGTCCTCCATTTTCGAGTTTGGAGCTGTGTTCATGATTGCCTAAGTGAGGACCCTCAAGGCAATCCTCCATTCTCACCCTTTTTCGGAGCCACATGAATGTTATTGCTTAGGGCTGTTCATGTGTCCTCCATTTTCGAGTTTGGAGCTGTGTTCATGATTGCCTAAGTGAGGACCCTCAAGGCAATCCTCCATTCTCACCCTTTTCGGAGCCACATGAATGTTATTGCTTAGGGCTGTTCATGTGTCCTCCATTTTCGAGTTTGGAGCTGTGTTTCATGATTGCCTAAGTGAGGACCCTCAAGGCAATCCTCCATTCTCACCCTTTTTCGGAGCCACATGAATGTTATTGCTTAGGGCTGTTCATGTGTCCTCCATTTTCGAGTTTGGAGCTGTGTTTCATGATTGCCTAAGTGAGGACCCTCAAGGCAATCCTCCATTCTCACCCTTTTTCGGAGCCACATGAATGTTATTGCTTAGGGCTGTTCATGTGTCCTCCATTTTCGAGTTTGGAGTTGTGTTTCATGATTGCCTAAGTGAGGACCCTCAAGGCAATCCTCCATTCTCACCCTTTTCGGAGCCACATGAATGTTATTGCTTAGGGCTGTTCATGTGTCCTCCACTTTCGAGTTTGGACTGTGTTTCATGATTGCCTAAGTGAGGACCCTAAGGAATCCTCCATTCTCACCCTTTTTCGGAGCCACATGAATGTTATTGCTTAGGGCTGTTCATGTGTCCTCCATTTTCGAGTTTGGAGCTGTGTTCCATGATTGCCTAAGTGAGGACCCTCAGGCAATCCTCCATTCTCACCCTTTTCGGAGCCACATGAATGTTATTCTTAGGGCTGTTCATGTGTCCTCCACTTTCGAGTTTGAGTGTGTTTCATGATTCCTAAGTGAGGACCCTAAGGGATCCTCCATTCTCACCCTTTTTCGGAGCCACATGAATGTTATTGCTTAGGGCTGTTCATGTGTCCTCCATTTTCGAGTTTGGAGCTGTGTTCCATGATTGCCTAAGTGAGGACCCTCAAGGCAATCCTCCATTCTCACCCTTTTTCGGAGCCACATGAATGTTATTGCTTAGGGCTGTTCATGTGTCCTCCATTTTCGAGTTTGGAGTTGTGTTCCATGATTGCCTAAGTGAGGACCCTCAAGGCAATCCTCCATTCTCACCTTTTTCGGAGCCACATGAATGTTATTGCTTAGGGCTATTCATGTGTCCTCCATTTTCGAGTTTGGAGCTGTGTTCCATGATTGCCTAAGTGAGGACCCTAAGGCATCCTCCATTCTCACCCTTTTCGGAGCCACATGAATGTTATTGCTTAGGGCTGTTCATGTGTCCTCCATTTTCGAGTTTGGAGCTGTGTTCCATGATTGCCTAAGTGAGGACCCTCAAGGCAATCCTCCATTCTCACCTTTTTTCGGAGCCACATGAATGTTATTGCTTAGGGCTGTTCATGTGTCCTCCATTTTCGAGTTTGGAGTTGTGTTTCATGATTGCCTAAGTGAGGACCCTCAAGGCAATCCTCCATTCTCACCCTTTTCCGGAGCCACATGAATGTTATTGCTTAGGGCTGTTCATGTGTCCTCCATTTTCGAGTTTGGAGCTGTGTTTCATGATTGCCTAAGTGAGGACCCTCAAGGCAATCCTCCATTCTCACCCTTTTTCGGAGCCACATGAATGTTATTGCTTAGGGCTGTTCATGTGTCCTCCATTTTCGAGTTTGGAGCTGTGTTCCATGATTGCCTAAGTGAGGACCCTCAAGGCAATCCTCCATTCTACCCCTTTTTCGGAGCCACATGAATGTTATTGCTTAGGGTTGTTCATGTGTCCTCCATTTTCGAGTTTGGAGCTGTGTTCCATGATTGCCTAAGTGAGAACCCTCAAGGCAATCCTCCATTCTCACCCTTTTTCGGAGCCACATGAATGTTATTGCTTAGGGCTGTTCATGTGTCCTCCATTTTCGAGTTTGGACCTGTGTTCCATGATTGCCTAAGTGAGGACCCTCAAGGCGATCCTCCATTCTCACCCTATTTCGGAGCCACATGAATGTTATTGCTTAGGGCTGTTCATGTGTCCTCCATTTTCGAGTTTGGAGCTGTGTTCCATGATTTCCTAAGTGAGGACCCTTAAGGCAATCCTCCATTCTCACCCTTTTTCGGAGCCACATGAATGTTATTGCTTAGGGCTGTTCATGTGTCCTCCATTTTCGAGTTTGGAGCTGTGTTCCATGATTGCCTAAGTGAGGACCCTCATGGCAATCCTCCATTCTCACCCTTTTCGGAGCCACATGAATGTTATTGCTTAGGGCTGTTCATGTGTCCTCCACTTTCGTGTTTGGAGTTGTGTTTCATGATTTCCTAAGTGAGGACCCTAAAGGTGATCCTCCATTCTCACCCTTTTTCGGAGCCACATGAATGTTATTGCTTAGGGCTGTTCATGTGTCCTCCATTTTCGATTTTGGAGCTGTGTTCCATGATTGCCTAAGTGAGGACCCTCAAGGCAATCCACCATTCTCACCCTTTTTCGGAGCCACATGAATGTTATTGCTTAGGGCTGTTCATGTGTCCTCCATTTTCGAGTTTGGAGTTGTGTTCCATCATTGCCTAAGTGAGGACCCTCAAGGCAATCCTCCATTCTCACCTTTTTTCGGAGCCACATGAATGTTATTGCTTAGGGCTGTTCATGTGTCCTCCATTTTCGAGTCTGGAGTTGTGTTTCATGATTGCCTAAGTGAGGACCCTCAAGGCAATCCTCCAATCTCACCCTTTTCCGGAGCCACATGAATGTTATTGCTTAGGGCTGTTCATGTGTCCTCCACTTTCGAGTTTGGAGCTGTGTTTCATGATTGCCTAAGTGAGGACCCTCAAGGTCATCCTCCATTCTCACCCTTTTTCGGAGCCACATGAATGTTATTGCTTAGGGCTGTTCATGTGTCCTCCATTTTCGAGTTTGGAGCTGTGTTCCATGATTGCCTAAGTGAGGACCCTCAAGGCAATCCACCATTCTCACCCTTTTTCGGAGCCACATGAATGTTATTGCTTATGGGTGTTCATGTGTCCTCCATTTTCGAGTTTGGAGTTGTGTTCCATCATTGCCTAAGTGAGGACCCTCAAGGCAATCCTCCATTCTCACCTTTTTTCGGAGCCACATGAATGTTATTGCTTAGGGCTGTTCATGTGTCCTCCATTTTCGAGTCTGGAGTTGTGTTTCATGATTGCCTAAGTGAGGAACCTCAAGGCAATCCTCCAATCTCACCCTTTTCCGGAGCCACATGAATGTTATTGCTTAGGGCTGTTCATGTGTCCTCCATTTTCGAGTCTGGAGTTGTGTTTCATGATTGCCTAAGTGAGGACCCTCAAGGCAATCCTCCAATCTCACCCTTTTCCGGAGCCACATGAATGTTATTGCTTAGAGCTGTTCATGTGTCCTCCACTTTCGAGTTTGGACCTGTCTTTCATGATTGCCTAAGTCAGGACCCTTAAGGAAATCCTCCATTCTCACCCTTTTTCGGAGCCACATGAATGTTATTACTTAGGGCTGTTCATGTGTCCTCCATTTTCGAGTTTGGAGCTGTGTTCCATGATTGCCTAAGTGAGGACCCTCATGGCAATCCTCCATTCTCACCCTCTTTCGGAGCCACATTAATGTATATTCTTAGGGCTGTTCATGTGTCCTCCACTTTCGAGTTTCAAGTTGTGTTTCATGATTTCCTAAGTGAGGACCCTAAAGGTGATCCTCCATTCTCACCCTTTTTCGGAGCCACATGAATGTTATTCTTAGGGCTGTTCATGTGTCCTCCATTTTCGATTTTGGAGCTGTGTTCCATGATTGCCTAAGTGAGGACCCTCAAGGCAATCCACCATTCTCACCCTTTTTCGGAGCCACATGAATGTTATTGCTTAGGGCTGTTCATGTGTCCTCCATTTTCGAGTTTGGAGTTGTGTTCCATCATTGCCTAAGTGAGGACCCTCAAGGCAATCCTCCATTCTCACCTTTTTTCGGAGCCACATGAATGTTATTGCTTAGGGCTGTTCATGTGTCCTCCATTTTCGAGTCTGGAGTTGTGTTTCATGATTGCCTAAGTGAGGACCCTCAAGGCAATCCTCCAATCTCACCCTTTTCCGGAGCCACATGAATGTTATTGCTTAGGGCGTTCATGTGTCCTCCATTTTCGAGTTCGGAGCTGTGTTTCATGATTGCCTAAGTGAGGACCCTCAAGGCAATCCTCCATTCTCACCCTTTTTCTGAGCCAGATGAATGTTATTGCTTAGGGCTGTTCATGTGTCCTCCATTTTCGAGTTTGGACCTGTGTTCCATGATTGCCTAAGTGCGGACCCTCAAGGCAATCCTCCATTCTCCCCCATTTTCGGAGCCACATGAATGTTATTGCTTAGGGTTGTTCATGTGTCCTCCATTTTCGAGTTTGGAGCTGTGTTCCATGATTGCCTAAGTGAGGACCCTCAAGGCAATCCTCCATTCTCACCCTCTTTCGGAGCCACATGAATGTTATTGCTTATGGCTGTTCACGTGTCCCCCACTTTCAAGTTTGGAGCTGTGTTTCATGATTGCCTAAGTGAGGACCCTCATGGCAATCCTCCATTCTCACCCTCTTTCGGAGCCACATTAATGTATATTCTTAGGGCTGTTCATGTGTCCTCCACTTTCGAGTTTGGAGTTGTGTTTCATGATTTCCTAAGTGAGGACCCTAAAGGTAATCCTCCATTCTCACCCTTTTTTGGAGCCACATGAATGTTATTGCTTAGGGCTGTTCATGTGTCCTCCATTTTCGAGTTTGGAGCTGTGTTTCATGATTGCCTAAGTCAGGACCCTTAAGGAAATCCTCCATTCTCACCCTTTTTCGGAGCCACATAAATGTTATTGCTTAGGGCTGTTCATGTGTCCTCCATTTTCGAGTTTGTAGCTGGGTTCCATGATTGCCTAAGTGAGGACCCTCAAGGCAATCCACCATTCTCACCCTCTTTCGGAGCCAAATGAATGTTATTGCTTAGGGCTTTTCATGTGTCCTCCACTTTCGAGTTTGGAGCTGTGTTTCATGAATGCCTAAGTGAGGACCCTCAAGGCAATCCTCCATTCTCACCCTCTTTCGGAGCCACATGAATGTTATTGCTTAGGGCTGTTCATGTGTCCCCCACTTTCGAGTTTGGAGCTGTGCTACATGATTGCCTAAGTGAGGACCCTCAAGGCAATCCTCCATTCTCACCCTTTTTCGGAGCCACATGAATGTTATTGCTTAGGGCTGTTCATGTGTCCTCCATTTTCGAGTTTGGAGCTGTGTTTCATGATTGCCTAAGTGAGGACCCTCAAGGCAATCCTCCAATCTCACCCTTTTCCGGAGCCACATGAATGTTATTGCTTAGGGCTGTTCATGTGTCCTCCACTTTCGAGTTTGGAGCTGTGTTTCATGATTGCCTAAGTGAGGACCCTTAAGGAAATCCTCCATTCTCACCCATTTTCGGAGCCACATGAATGTTATTGCTTAGGGCTGTTCATGTGTCCTCCATTTTCGAGTTTGGAGTTGTGCTTCATGATTGCCTAAGTGAGGACCCTCAATGCAATCCTCCATTCTCACCCTTTTTCTGAGCCAGATGAATGTTATTGCTTAGGGCTGTTCATGTGTCCTCCATTTTCGAGTTTGGAGCTGTGTTCCATGATTGCCTAAGTGCGGACCCTCAAGGCAATCCTCCATTCTCCCCCATTTTCGGAGCCACATGAATGTTATTGCTTAGGGTTGTTCATGTGTCCTCCATTTTCGAGTTTGGAGCTGTGTTCCATGATTGCCTAAGTGAGGACCCTAAAGGTGATCCTCCATTCTCACCATATTTCGGAGCCACATGAATGTTATTGCTTAGGGCTGTTCATGTGTCCTCCATTTTCGAGTTTGGAGCTGTGTTCCATGATTTCCTAAGTGAGGACCCTCAAGGAAATCCTCCATTCTCACCCTTTTTCGGAGCCACATGAATGTTATTGCTTAGGGCTGTTCATGTGTCCTCCATTTTCGAGTTTGGAGCTGTGTTTCATGATTGCCTAAGTGAGGACCCTCAAGGCAATCCTCCATTCTCACCCTTTTTCTGAGCCACATGAATGTTATTGCTTAGGGCGGTTCATGTGTCCTCCATTTTCGAGTTTGGACCTGTGTTCCATGATTGCCTTAGTGCGGACCCTCAAGGAAATCCTCCATTCTCCCCCATTTTCGGAGCCACATGAATGTTATTGCTTAGGGTTGCTCATGTGTCCTCCATTTTCGAGTTTGGAGCTGTGTTCCATGATTGCCTAAGTGAGGACCCTCAAGGCAATCCTCCATTCTCACCTTTTTTCGGAGCCACATGAATGTTATTGCTTAGGGCTTTTCATGTGTCCTCCATTTTCGAGTTTGGAGCTGTGTTTCATGATTGCCTAAGTGAGGACCCTCAAGGCAATCCTCCATTCTCACCCTTTTTCGGAGCCACATGAATGTTATTGCTTAGGGCTTTTCATGTGTCCTCCATTTTTGAGTTTGGAGCTGTGTTTCATGATTGCCTAAGTGAGGACCCTTAAGGAAATCCTCCATTCTCACCCTTTTTCGGAGCCACATGAATGTTATTGCTTAGGGCTGTTCATGTGTCCTCCATTTTCGAGTTTGGAGCTGTGTTTCATGATTGCCTAAGTGAGGACCCTCAAGGCAATCCTCCATTCTCACCCTTTTTCTGAGCCACATGAATGTTATTGCTTAGGGCTGTTCATGTGTCCTCCATTTTCGAGTTTGGAGCTGTGTTCCATGATTGCCTAAGTGAGGACCCTCAAGGCAATCCTCCATTCTCCCCCATTTTCGGAGCCACATGAATGTTATTGCTTAGGGTTGTTCATGTGTCCTCCATTTTCGAGTTTGGAGTTGTGTTCCATCATTGCCTAAGTGAGGACCCTCAAGGCAATCCTCCAATCTCACCCTTTTCCGGAGCCACATGAATGTTATTGCTTAGGGCTGTTCATGTGTCCTCCATTTTCGAGTTTGGAGTTGTGTTTCATGATTGCCTAAGTGAGGACCCTTAAGGAAATCCTCCATTCTCACCCTTTTTCGGAGCCACATGAATGTTATTGCTTAGGGCTGTTCATGTGTCCTCCATTTTCGAGTTTGGAGCTGTGTTTCATGATTGCCTAAGTGAGGACCCTCAAGGCAATCCTCCATTCTCACCCTTTTTCTGAGCCACATGAATGTTATTGCTTAGGGCTGTTCATGTGTCCTCCATTTTCGAGTTTGGAGCTGTGTTCCATGATTGCCTAAGTGAGGACCCTCAAGGCAATCCTCCATTCTCCCCCATTTTCGGAGCCACATGAATGTTATTGCTTAGGGTTGTTCATGTGTCCTCCATTTTCGAGTTTGGAGTTGTGTTCCATGATTGCCTAAGTGAGGACCCTCAAGGCAATCCTCCAATCTCACCCTTTTCCGGAGCCACATGAATGTTATTGCTTAGGGCTGTTCATGTGTCCTCCATTTTCGAGTTTGGAGCTGTGTTTCATGATTGCCTGAGTGAGGACCCTTAAGGAAATCCTCCATTCTCACCCTTTTTCGGAGCCACATGAATGTTGTTGCTTAGGGCTGTTCATGTGTCCTCCATTTTCGAGTTTGGAGCTGTGTTTCATGATTGCCTAAGTCAGGACCCTAAAGGTGATCCTCCATTCTCACCCTTTTTCGGAGCCACATGAATGTTATTGCTTAGGGCTGTTCATGTGTCCTCCATTTTCGAGTTTGGAGCTGTGTTCCATGATTTCCTAAGTGAGGACCCTCAAGGAAATCCTCCATTCTCACCCTTTTTCGGAGCCACATGAATGTTATTGCTTAGGGCTGTTCATGTGTCCTCCATTTTCGAGTTTGGAGCTGTGTTCCATGATTGCCTAAGTGAGAACCCTCAAGGCGATCCTCCATTCTAACCCTTTTTCGGAGCCACTGAATGTTATTGCTTAGGGTTGTTCATGTGTCCTCCATTTTCGAGTTTGGACCTGTGTTCCATGATTGCCTAAGTGAGGACCCTCAAGGCGATCCTCCATTCTCACCCTATTTCGGAGCCACATGAATGTTATTGCTTAGGGCTGTTCATGTGTCCTCCATTTTCGAGTTTGGAGCTGTCTTCCATGATTGCCTAAGTGAGGACCCTCAAGGCAATCCTCCATTCTCACCCTCTTTCGCAGCCACATGAATGTTATTGATTAGGGCTGTTCATGTGTCCTCCACTTTCGAGTTTGGAGCTGTGTTTCATGATTGCCTAAGTGAGGACCCTCAAGGCAATCCTCCATTCTCCCCCATTTTTCGGAGCCACATGAATGTTATTGCTTAGGGTAGTTCATGTGTCCTCCATTTTCGAGTTTGGAGCTGTGTTGCATGATTGCCTAAGTGAGGACCCTAAAGGTGATCCTCCATTCTCACCATATTTCGGAGCCACATGAATGTTGTTGCTTAGGGCTGTTCATGTGTCCTCCATTTTCGAGTTTGGAGCTGTGTTTCTTGATAGCCTAAGTGAGGACCCTTAAGGAAATCCTCCATTCTCACCCTTTTTCGGAGCCACATGAATGTTATTGCTTAGGGCTGTTCATGTGTCCTCCATTTTCGAGTCTGGAGTTGTGTTTCATGATTGCCTAAGTGAGGACCCTCAAGGCAATCCTCCAATCTCACCCTTTTCCGGAGCCACATGAATGTTATTGCTTAGGGCTGTTCATGTGTCCTCCATTTTCGAGTCTGGAGTTGTGTTTCATGATTGCCTAAGTGAGGACCCTCAAGGCAATCCTCCAATCTCACCCTTTTCCGGAGCCACATGAATGTTATTGCTTAGAGCTGTTCATGTGTCCTCCACTTTCGAGTTTGGACCTGTCTTTCATGATTGCCTAAGTCAGGACCCTTAAGGAAATCCTCCATTCTCACCCTTTTTCGGAGCCACATGAATGTTATTGCTTAGGGCTGTTCATGTGTCCTCCATTTTCGAGTTTGGAGCTGTGTTCCATGATTGCCTAAGTGAGGACCCTCATGGCAATCCTCCATTCTCACCCTCTTTCGGAGCCACATTAATGTATATTCTTAGGGCTGTTCATGTGTCCTCCACTTTCGAGTTTGGAGTTGTGTTTCATGATTTCCTAAGTGAGGACCCTAAAGGTGATCCTCCATTCTCACCCTTTTTCGGAGCCACATGAATGTTATTGCTTAGGGCTGTTCATGTGTCCTCCATTTTCGATTTTGGAGCTGTGTTCCATGATTGCCTAAGTGAGGACCCTCAAGGCAATCCACCATTCTCACCCTTTTTCGGAGCCACATGAATGTTATTGCTTAGGGCTGTTCATGTGTCCTCCATTTTCGAGTTTGGAGTTGTGTTCCATCATTGCCTAAGTGAGGACCCTCAAGGCAATCCTCCATTCTCACCTTTTTTCGGAGCCACATGAATGTTATTGCTTAGGGCTGTTCATGTGTCCTCCATTTTCGAGTTTGGAGCTGTGTTCCATGATTGCCTAAGTGAGGACCCTCAAGGCAATCCTCCATTCTCACCTTTTCGGAGCCAATGAATGTTATTGCTTAGGGCTGTTCATGTGTCCTCCATTTTCGAGTTTGGAGCTGTGTTTCATGATTGCCTAAGTGAGGACCCTCAAGGCAATCCTCCATTCTCACCTTTTTCGGAGCCACATGAATGTTATTGCTTAGGGCTGTTCATGTGTCCTCCATTTTCGAGTTTGGAGCTGTGTTTCATGATTGCCTAAGTGAGGACCCTCAAGGCAATCCTCCATTCTCACCCTTTTCGGAGCCACATGAATGTTATTGCTTAGGGCGTTCATGTGTCCTCCATTTTCGAGTTGGAGCTGTGTTCATGATTGCCTAAGTGAGGACCCTCAAGGCAATCCTCCATTCTCACCCTTTTTCGGAGCCACATGAATGTTATTGCTTAGGGCTGTTCATGTGTCCTCCATTTTCGAGTCTGGAGTTGTGTTTCATGATTGCCTAAGTGAGGACCCTCAAGGCATCCTCCATTCTCACCCTTTTCGGAGCCACA